>NC_046160.1:62933560-62939375 GCF_011064425.1 Rattus rattus
AAAAAAAAAAAAAAAAAAAAAAAAAAAAAAAAGAAGAAGAAGAAGTGCAGAAGTGTGGATCGCTCCTGAGAGGCACGGCCGGAGTGCAGCGAATGCAGGGGCGAATGCAGGCGGCGGGCCACTGAACTGAATAGTTTCCTGCTAGTAAATCTGAGAGGGACGGGTGAGCTTGGGGGCCTCCGAGCTCCCTGTATGTACAGCGGGTGCTAGGCAACTGGAGCTCTAGGGATCAGCCACTGCCTGAGGACCGTGCATGGACTGACCTGACTCCTGACCCCGCAGTAGCGACATGGATATCCTGGGTGGGAGCGCCGGTGGAGGGGGAAGCCCTGGGTCCTGTTGGGACTGAATCCCCTGTGGGCTAGACTGTTGGGGGGAGGGGGCGGTGGGGGGGAGGGTGGGGAAGAAAAAAAAAAAGAAGAGCCAAGCTGTAAGCTCAGATTTGCTACAGCACACTTCATTAAAGCTGAGTATGTAGTATTCCTCATAGCACTTCAGATTTTAGCTCATATTCTTAAGGTTAGCTTTTTATTCCCTAATTTTTGGACTCAGTAAGACTACTCTATTCTAAAAATGTATCTTCTTTTTGTGTCTGCTGCAACCAGAAAAATGATCAATTTTTGAAGGAAACAAACATGCAAATGTTTTTGGTTGTTGTTGTTTTTGATTTTGATGTTTGTTGTTTTAAGACCTTTTTCTGGAAGTAAACATGGAATCATATTAAAAGACACATGGAGATGGAGATTTATGTTCACTTAACACTAAATCAAATCATTTATTATTATCTCAAAAGTTCCCTAAAATCATTACTTTTGTTCCAGCAATTTTGTATTTATCAGTATTTCATCCATGGGACCACAGTTTCAGATTGTTACAGCATTAGAGTACCTTGCATCATAGAAATGATTCTTTTCCTCTGTTTATTTGGAGTAGGTCCATACTCACTTTCTGTACCTCTGGTCTGTGACATTGTAGATCACGCAAAATTTCTTCCATGATTAAAAAAGGCCACAGTATACAGAGAATGCATGTCTGAGGTGTAACACTTTAGGAGCGATGTTGAGCGGAAAGTCCCAAAATCTTATATATTCAAAAGCTAACAGCAAGATGGATAAAAGTTATCAAAGAAGAGGTTAAGCATTTTGAGAGATCTGAAATGATTCTGAGACAATAACCACCAGTTCTATACTTATGAGAAGTTGTTGAATTTTGGGGAAGCAGTTTAGATACCTTGCACAGAAAACCAGGGTTGAGTCCATTCCTACTCCCTCATAACCTTTGACTAGCACAGGGTGAAATAGATATGGTTACCTGAAAAACCAGCAGGCTTTGATGCCAAGATTCAGGGGTTATCTTGAAAGGAAAGCAAAAGCAAGTACTAGTAAGATTTTCAATAAGAGCAAAATTTTAACAAATGACTGAGGAAATTACCATTTTGCTAGCTGAGATTAAAGTGCTTGTTGGGATCACAGACAAATCCTAGTGTAAGTTAGGTCAATTGGGAGATACTGAAAGTGAGAGGCTGTGTAGAGTAATGAATTTGTATATATCCATGGAAGTACAGTTACAACTTAGAGTTATCCAAGGGTGTTAGAGAAGAAAAATAAAACCTGGAAAGACATGAAACTATTTAACTTTGAAGGTTCTTTAAAATCTCATACTTTATTGGTTGAAGGTCTGTTTTGCAGTCTCCACCATTGTATTTAGTACAATATTTGGATTAGTTATGAGTTGATTAATAAATCAAGGTTGGTGAGGAGTCTTGAAAAGTCAAAAATTATTAAACAGCTTAAATGAAACATGGTAGCGAGCTTATAAAACAAGGGCTGAGTCGTAAGTCTAGGTCTAACCAAGTAACAGGAAAGAAAAAGGTAATAGAGAAAAACTCTTAACTCAAGCAGTTAGAAATATCAGAGTTCAGAGTTGATATATCAGGTCCAGAGTTGATATAATGCAGCTTCTAAAGTATTTAACCAAAGTAGAGAATATGGAAGGAAAAAAAATACAACCCACACTTCAGGAAAAAAACAGTAAATAGATCCTGACTTTGACTAGGTTTACATTTTGGTATAATCAGATAGAGACTTTGGTACAGCTCCAGTAACAATGTTCAATGGTTGAAAGAAATCATGAACATATAATATAAATAAATGCATAAAGTATAATAAATTGGCAGCCTCCATAAAGAAAAAAATGAGAATTTCAGACTTAAAACGTTCAATGACAAAAATAAAATTTGCACTAACTTCACTCAACTGCAGATTTCAAAGTAAAGAATTAATAAACATGGTGACAGATCTACTCTTAGGATCAGAATCTTGAGGTTACTGTGGCCCAACCCTCTACTCAGATGGAAACTACCTGTTCAACTGCAGACCACTCTGGAAACTTAGTTAGGCCACCTGTCCATAGACCACCCCAACTTTCCTGGTGCCTGCCCATTCTGGTCTCATTCCTCTCTCCCCAATTTGTTGCTATGTCTCAGCCCACTACTCATGTGAAGACTCCCTTTTCATCCAAAGGCTATCCAGGCCACCAGAAACCCAGGTAGGTCAAGTGATTTTGGACCTACCAAACTCTTTTGGTGCCCCTCCCACCTTTTCCCAGTTGTCTCCCACTCCCACCCCACCAACCTCTTCATTGACTTGCTCTGGCCCACAACTTAGAAGAGAAACTCATGCTGGACCAAAGATCATACCAGCCAATGGAAGTTCAGCCTAGAACTCAGGTAGACACCCCTGATCAACCACAGGTCACACTAACCAAAAGACCAGAGAGGAAACAGAAACCAAGGAACAAAACACACACCCAACAAACTCAGAAATCAGCAGCTAGGTCTATAACCACCCCAAACTCAGATGCCTAGAAGTCAGCCTAAGAACACAATAAGAACAGCCAAGGCAGAATATCATCACCAGACCCCAGCTACTACAGCAAGCCATGAATATTCCAACACAGTGAAACACAAGCACTTAAAACCAACCTTCTGACAATGATGGAGATCCTTATGGAGGAAATTAATCAATCCCTTAAAGAGAGACAAGAAACAAGACAGTTGGAAGAAACAAATTAAACTGTTTAAAAACGGAAAATAGAAATATAAGCGATAAAGAAAATTCAAACTTATGGACTTATGGAAATAAGAACTCCAGGGAAGTAAGCAGGAACCGCAGATGAAAGCATCACTAACGTAAGGCAAGAGATGGAAGAGAGAATCTCAGGCATTGAAGATTGGTAGGAGAAATAGATATAAGGATTAAAGAGAAGGCTATATCTAAAACATTCCTCACATAAACCATGCAGGAAATCTGGAGACACTGAAATAAAAACTAAGCCTAATAATAAGAAGAAAAGAAGGCTAAGAACCCCAGTTTAAAACCCTGGAAAGTATTTTCAACAAAATCAGAGAAGCAAATTTTCCTAATGCACATAACGAGATATCTATAAGGGTATAGGAAGCTTATAAAACTCCAAATAGATTGGACCAAAAAAGAAAGTCCACTTGTCACATACTAATCAAAATACTAAATATACAGACCAAAAACAGAATATTAAGAGCTGCAAGGGGGGAAAAAAGCAAGTAACATATAAAGGTAGGCTTATTAGAATTACACTCAACTTCTCAGAGGAGACTGTAAAAGCTAGAAGGGCCGGACACATTTCCTGCAGACTCGAAGAGACTATAGATGCAAGCCCAGAGTACTTACTATATACAACAAAACTTTCAATCACCATAGATGGAGAAAACAAGATATTCCTTGATCAAACCACATTTAAACAATATCCACACGTCCTACAGAAGATAGTAGAAGGAAAACTCCAACACAATGAGGTTAACTACACCCATGAAAACACAGGAAATAAATAATCTCATACCAGCAAAACCAAAAGAAGGGAAGCACACACATATACACACCACCACCACCACCACCACCACCACCACCAACAACAACAACACTATCACCAACACCACCACCAACACCACTAACACCACTACCAGCAGCAGCAGCAACAACAACAACAACAACAAAACTGGAATTAACATTGATCATTGATATCTTTTAATATAAATGCATTTAATTCCTCAATTTAAAAAAAATCACAGTCTAACAATTATGAAAACAGGATCCATGCTTCTGTTGCATACAAGAAACATCTCCATTTCAAAGATAGACTTTACCTCAGAGAAAAGGGTTGAAAAATGATTTTACAAGCAAATGGACCATAAACAAGCTGGTGTAACCATTCTAATATCTAAAAAAAATAGACTTCAAACCAAAATTAATCAAAAGAAACAGAAATAGACACTTAATACTCATCAAAGAGAAAATCCATCAGGATGTTCTTTCAATTTTAAACATCTATGACCCAAATTCAGGGACATCCCTTTTTTTAAAAAACATATTCCTAAAGCTTACATCACATATTGACTCACACACAATGATAGTGGGAGACCAGTACCCTGTTCTCAATGCACAGGCTATTACACCAAAATAAATAAATAAATAAACAAACAAACAGAAAAGTACGGGAGCTAACAGATGTTGTAAATCTCCATAGTATTTCACCCAATGACAAAAGAATTCCCCAACATATAACAAAGACACATGCTCCACTCTGTTCATAGCAGCCTTATTTATAATAGCCAGAAGCTGGAAAGAACCCAGATACCCTTCAACAGAGGAATGGATACAGAAAATGTGGTACATCTACACAATGGAGTACTACTCAGCTATCAAAAACAATGACTTTATGAAATTCATAGGCAAATGGAGGGAACTGAGTGAGGTAACCCAATCACAGAAAAATACACGTGGAATGCACTCATTGATAAGTGGATATTAGCCCAAATGCTCGAGTTACCCTAGATACACAGAACACATGAAACTCAAGAAGGATGACCAAAATGCGAATGCTTCACTCCTTCTTTAAAAGGGGAACAAGAATACCCTTGGCATGGAATAGGGAGGCAAAGTGTAGAACAGAGGCAGAAGGAACACCCGTTCAGAGCCTGCCTCACATGTGGCCCATACATATACAGCCACCCAATTAGATAAGATGGATGAAGCAAAGAAGTGAAATCTGACAGGAATTGGATGTAGATCTCTCCTGAGAGACACAGCCAGAATACAACAACTACAGAGGTGAATGCCAGCAGCAAACCACTGAACTGAGAATGGGACCCCCATTGAAGGAATCAGAGAAAGGATTGAAAGAGCTTGAAGGAGCTCGAGACCCCATATGAACAACAATGGGAACCAACCAGAGCTTCCAGGGACTAAGCCACTACCCAAAGACTATACATGGACTGACCCTGGGCTCCAACTGCACAGGTAGCAATGAATAGTCTAGTAAGAGCACCAGTGGAAGGGGAAGCCCTTGGTCCTGCCAAGACTGAACCCCCAGTGAACGTGATTGTTGGAGGAAGGGTGGTAATGGGGGGAGGATGGGGAAGGGAACACCCATATAGAAGGGGAGGGAGGGTTAGAGGGATATTGGCCCGGAAATTGGGAAAGGGAATAACAATCGAAATGTAAATAAGAAATACTCAAGTTAATAAAGATGGAGAGAACATCCCTGGCCCAGGAGGAAACTGTATACGGCCTCTGGGTACCTGTAGAGGAGGGCCCAGGAGCAGCAGATCCACTGCATCTGAGACACCGCACCTGAAGGGACCGACCGGATAAACAGTTCTCTGCACCCAAATCCCGTGGGAGGGAGAGCTAAACCTTCAGAGAGGCGGACACGCCTGGGAAACCAGAAGAGACTGCACGCTGCACACAGTACTGACCCCAGAGGAAAACAAAAGCTATCT
>NC_046160.1:64217022-64375420 GCF_011064425.1 Rattus rattus
TTTCAAAAGAAAGATATTTCCTAGCGAATCTCCGCGCTGCCACCGGAATCTGCTTCCTAGCCCAGCTTTTGTCTTCCCCCCAACTCCAGGCTGCTCCTAGCGTTCAGGAAATTTCCTATCCGAAGGATTACTCTTTCCGAAACACCAGAGGCATGGGCAATAAACCAGAAGGAGACAGACATAATAGAAGACTATTGTAAAATCAGTTTTACCAACTACCGGGTGAGTGCTGTGATCTGAAACTGCACCCCACAAACAAAGACTAACAAGTTCTAAGGAGTAGGGAAGCGTTCTTAGACAGCTAAGAAGGAAGGGAAAGATAGGGGCGCCCACCGCCAGAGCTCTGGGAAACCAGGTCCCTAAGCGGCGGCAGTGTCCTGGGCTAGAGCGCCCTCGCGTTGCTGCTCACCAGCAGCGCGGCTCCTTGGGCGGGTTCGCAGGCTAGGACGGTCTGAACGCCGGCCCCTCAAGGACAGGCCGTGCGACTGAACGGCCCCAGCTAGCTACACTGCCTTGCTCCATGCTCTGCTGTTAGCCGCTAGCCGGAGACCTAAATGCTGGGCCGAGCCTGCCGCTCTACTTGAAGTCCAGCCCGGGAGCCCTCGCCAAAGCCAGTCCGGAGGCGCAGGGCAGGCCATCCCGACACCGCAGCCCGGCCTCTCGGGAGCTTCGGGAGGAGCCAGCCAGAGTCTGGCGCGCTCGCAACCACCCTGGGACAGCCAGACTCTGGAGCATACAGCGCCGGCTCCTAAGTGTGCATTAAAAATCAATTATTTTCTTGAGATTTCCAAAGCCGGGAACTGAGCTATTCCCAACAGGGACAGAGTCAAGCCCAGAACGGTGCTCATTTCCCTAGAATTTTTTTTCTGCTCCGTGAGACCACGAAGTCTCCTTCTCTTAAGTGGTGCTGAACTCGACCTGCACCCCGATACGCTTAGTCTTGTAGGGACCCTAGCTTGACCCAGCCAAAAGAGCTGACGAGAGGGGCTGCACTGCGGTGAGGCTGGCAATGCCAGTGTGAAATTAGGAGAGAAGACAATGAGAGAGAGAGAGAGAGAGAGAGAGAGAGAGAGAGAGAGAGAGAGAGAGAGAGAGAGAGAGAGATTCATTCTTGATTATAAAGAAATTAATCTTGATGCCGAGGATCCCGCATTTGAACAATAAATTTCCTTGTTCTCTGAGGCAGCCACGAAATTCAGAAATCTCCATTCAACGAAATACCTTTCTCACACTTTTGTACATACTCTAGTATTCTATTGCCTTCTCCATATAAACTTGCCTTCTTTTCTTCCTCCTTTGAAGTATCTAAATCCTCTTCACCTAGGCATCCTCCATGATTTCTGCCCACGTGGACAGATCATGAGTCCTTCCACCTATGACTGTGGGAATCTACTCGCTTGGAACAATTTCCAAGTGGGAAAAAAGAACACTTAAGCCTACAAGAGTCTGGATTTAAGGTTCCATCCACAGTAGTCTGTGGACAAGCTAACCACCCACCACCATGCGGCAGGGAAGACTTTCACTTACCGATCTCCTGGTGAGAGTGTTCACAGTTCTCAAGTCCTCAGCAGCCTTCCAACAACGTCGAGCAGAACCTTGGATTGGGGGGTGGGGTAGGGGCACCAAATCGGGAGGGAGGAAGACAAAACATAACACTACGTCATATATTCCGCAGCCCAGAGCCCCTGGGCCTACATTCCCTGGACAAGGTCTTCAAGAACTAAGCGAGGAACAGGGTCAATTTAGGAGTTGTAAACTAAAAGATAGCTTAGTTTTAACTATTGGTGGTCAGGGAAAGAGTTCCGGAATGGTAAGGCAGAACAATTGGGGTGAGAGAAAAGAGGGGAACTGGAAGCAAAAGAAAATCGAAAATGGATTTTCCAGCTATCTGGAAGATCGCTAATACCTTTTAACTCTTACAGTAGGAAGGATTCAGACATATTGTTGTGAAAGAGAATCTAGATGACCACTGCACTTTTTGTAACTCCAGGATCTGGCCTTGAGTAGAAGCATAGTGAGGGGGAAATTTAAAATTCAATGTTTACCTACCCTGCTTCTTAGAAGGGCTGTGCAGATTTTCCTTTGGAGATTTCCATGTGTCTGGTAGAAGCTGGGGACAGGTTATCTGCTGAAGTAGGAATGTACGGGAACCCCGCCCTTTAGGCACAGCTGTACAACCTCAGCAGCCCATCTCGGTCAGCATCAAAACCTGTAATGATCTCCTTCACCCTTTGTTAACCTAATTCTCCAACATGCTTTCAGCCTTAAAAACAACCGACTACATTAGCTACTCACAGAATCAATTCATCAAAATTAAAATTATTTCAATGCATGCAAATTTCCCAATGAGAAAGTAAAAAATACATGTTGTAAAAAAATCAAATTTTTATATGGACGTCTAATATATTTTATGTACCCACCTATTTGGAGTGAAATATGTACCAACTTGAATACATATTATCATCAACGCACTTCCAGATGGATTTTTTTTTCTCTTTTCCCTGCCTGTGATCATAGAAGACTCGGTAAAACTATCTTGACTATAAGGACACTTGCACTGAGCAGTTTTAGATTAACTTAATTTCCAATATTTCAATTAGAGGAAAATATTTGGAAGAAACTCCCCTTCTGTTGCATTTTCCATCATTTCTTTGTGTTTAATGTATTAACAGTTTCATTAACTGTTCATTATGTCAACTCAAGTAAAATACTAAATGTGTAATATTACAATTTTGAGTTTAAAATATTAAGATGTGATCATTTTCTTTTCCAATTTCTCAAAAAGGGCAGTCTCTTGCTTTGTTTTAAGCAATTATAAGTTTAAATAAAAACAATCTTCAAAGAGTTTTAGAAGTGTTTGTCTGGAATGAACTAAATGTAATCTGCAAAAAGTTGGTGACAATATAGAGTAAAACATTGTAACAAGTCTGAAGTAAAATTAAATGTATCAATGCCATGCCAGATTGTCATTTTTTCAAAAAAGGATCTCCTGAGGGAGGGTAAGCCAGATCAAGATTAATGAAATAAAAAAAAAAAAATGTTCACACACTGGGCTTCAGCCTTTACCAAATTGTCTTTCTGTATATGTTCTTGCTTATGCCTAGGGAGCCTAATAAACAAACTTCCAATCACATCCTCTACATTTGTAAATTAGACATGTGATAAAGCACGCTTGTACTCCAATATCTAGCTCCCTGAATACAAAAAGTCAACTTCATTACGGTCTTGAAAGTACAAAAATGTGGCCATTGAAATTATATTTCTCTGTCTTCTAAATAAACATTTTATAAAAATCAAAGTAAGTATAGATAGTTCATGTATGCTGGCCAGAGGGAAAATACTCACAAAAGAAATGTTTCTTCAATTTCTCTTTTAGCTTTACTATGTGAATTCGGCTTTCTTTTCAACTTTTGATACTCAATACTGTATTTCCTCTGTGGTAGTACATACTCATTCCATAAATAAAACTCATAGCAGAAGCAAGCAATAAACCATATTTTTCCCCCAACCTAGATGTAGGCCTTTCTCTGTCTGCCTCATAGCTATGTAATGAAGATTTCCTTTGCCTAAAGCCCACATTCCCTGCCTCCCCCTTACTTTGTGGGGTGTGTGTGTGTGTGTGTGTGTGTGTGTGTGTGTGTGTGTGTGTGTGTGTGTGTGAGAGAGAGAGAGAGAGAGAGAGAGGTTCACTTTTAAAAACTGTTAGATCTTAAGAAACTTATATCTAAGCACAATCTATTCTCACATTAAGAAAACAAAATCTTGTCCTCATAAAGAAGATAATAAACTAGTCTATTTTTGCCTATCTCTCTCTTTTCAGTTTGACTCCAGCTTTTTAAAATTTCTTAAGATCTCTTTCCCCTTCTCCCTTCTTCCTTTCACAACCCAGCCATCCCCATTTCCCAACATCAGCTATTCTGAATTTAAAATCATTTTTAGCCAACCTGCTTCTCCACTAGGTTCACTGCCCCCCTTTCCCTGAGCAACTCTCTAAGTGTTTGCTGATAACATCTTCTGGACAGATTATTTTTCACTGGACCCATTGTAAAAAGTGGCCAGCTTATTGCATTACTGCAGAACACATTTCAGACTATACAAATGTAACAAATGAACAACTTGTCTTCCACAGAATCACCACAGGATCCAATTAATTACTAAACCTTTAACTCAGGTTTTCTAATTATTTTCTGGAATTATAGTAAGTGGCCTGTCTGAAACAATTTGAAAAAGTTTTCACTTTTCATATGTATGCATATATCCATACACTCAATATATCTCATATATATGCATATTGTAATTAAAACAAAAAATCTTACGTGTAAGCAAAAGAAACACATCTATAAATTAAATTATACAAATATATTGAAAAGAAAATCAAACAAATACCTCTGTTGTAAAAATGGAGGTGGAAGATAGGGTTATTTTACTTTGAATAACTAGAATTTTAAGTTGATGTAATTAAAAATATAAATATAAACATCCGTCTATAAATCATTACAACAGGTGATCACTTCAGTAAGCTCTACATTCCAACTCAGCACATCTTTATTAGAATTCTTTCACTGTGGGTAAAAAGCCAGAAAAATAAATGCTGACTTAGAAAGTATAAATACAAATAGTTAAAAAAATGTTTGCAGCATTCATAGCACAAATTGTACCTGAACTGAAGGGATGTATATAATATACATATATAATATATATTATATATCATTCTGTATTGCTATTATTCAATTATATCTAACTATATACAAATATTTATTTATAGCTTGTCAAGTTCTATAAACACATACCTGAAACAATATATATCAAGGACATTCTATCAACTGATTTGAAAATAAGCAAAGAATAAACAGCTATGTATATCTTTTTCAGCTGCATATCTACAAAAGCAAAGATATCGGTTGAAATCCTAGGTTTCATTTAAAACTAGTATTTATTAAGTAGCCTGTTCCTGGTAAAAAAAATTGTTCACAAAGGGAGAAAAAAAAAAAAACCACTATTCTCAGTTTTAGAGTCTCAGCTCAAATTAAAGGAGCAGTTTAAACTCCAGCTTGGCTGAAAAAAAAAAAGCCTTCAAATTTCCTCTAAATCGAATGATAGTTTTCAAATTATCTCTACTTAATAAAAGAGACAAAAATATCAAGATATATATGAATTTAGCCTATTTTTTATTTCTGTGTGTTCATAGTAAACATTTTTGTAAGTGACAAACACGGGCATATGACCACAGTATCACAATCAAGAAATTTTAAGACAACATTAACAATCACTCAAATTGATGCGGCATTTGCGCAACACAGGTTACATATTTGCAAGGTTTACCTATAAGTACAATAGGTATTAACATTTCACTACATTTAGAAAAAATAAAAGTGACCTGTTAGTGACCACATACATCGAAATATACACAACACAAACTGAAGGCAATCCTTAATTTTGTCTCCTTCGGATTCAATTGAATGGGCAGTGTTGCCAAACTAAACAACCTTCCTTTTTCGTTTGTTTGTTTGCTTGTTTTAATACTTAGTATACCAAGTGCATTTGCTAGAATCCAATCTTTGGTCTAAAAGTAAACAAAAGAAAAAAACAGTTCTTTAAAGAAAAGGACAAAACAATAAATGGCCAATATAATTTCTTGGGCACCTTTACTACAAATTCTTAAATACAAATTACAGTTTAACATTTTAAAACTCTCTTCATAATTTAGGTTGTTCTCAAGGCCTGCGTCCACCAGATAGATCCATGATAACTTATAATACTGCACACATGGAAATCTGGCAGCCTTTAGAGATAGACTTGTCAGGTTTGAATGAAATGGCAAAGCAGTCACTATTTAGATACACATTCTACTATAATTTGACGTCCAAACCTTATATTCTACAATGTATTCTCCCACATTGCACCTCGCTGACACTCCACACCGTGTTAGAATAGTAAACAACCCTAAAGACTGAACAAACGTACAGAAATGGGGGGAAGGGCTTAATAAAAAATACCTGGACTTATTTTTTAATTATCATTTACAATGCAAATGTGTGTAAAACGTTCACTTACAGTCTGGTCCCCGGGATGTTAATGTATTAAAGGGTTGGAAGAAGACCCCTGATTTTGATGTGTGAAATAATCAGACAGTCCCCCGGACAGTCCTGTCGTAAAACTTGGCAAAGAGGGTCTTAAAGACTCACAGGGCAGGGTCGAGGGGGCCTGCGGCGACGTAGAGGAGGACGCGGCCCGGGCGCTCATGGACGTGCTGGTCTGCGAAGTCATTGACGGGTGCGGGACGTGGGGGAAAAAGTAACTGGTCTGGCCCGCGAGCAGGTTGACGGAGCAGGGGTTGAGGGAGTAGGTCCCGGAGCAGGGCACCGACAGGCCGCAGGGCACGGAGGCGGCGAGCGCAGCGGCCGTGAGGTGGTGCGTGGCGTACGGGATCTCCCCGTTGACCAGCCGGTCCACGCTCAGCCCGTTGGCGGTGGAGAAGGAGTGGTTGTTGCCCAGCGAGTTTTGAGTCAACACGGAGCTGTAGGGCATGGGGTGGCTGGGATAGGCCGACGTGGTCCCGTTGTAACTCAAAGTGCTGCTGGCGCGAGGGTGGTGCAGGGACAGGAAGGGCGACATGGGCCAGTAGAGGGAGCCGGCGCGGTCCATGAAGGTGAGGCCGGTGGAGGTGAGCCGTGCCCCGCGCTTAAAGGCTAGCTTGGCCCGAGACGTGGTGGAGCGGCGCCGCAGCTTGCCGGTCGTGCCGCCGATGAACACGTCGTCGCTCGACGGGTCGAGCATCCAGTAGTTGCCCTTGCCCGGGTCGTCGTAGTGGCGCGGTACCTTCACGAAGCACTTGTTGAGGGACAGGTTGTGGCGGATGGAGTTCTGCCAGCCCTGCTTGTTCTCGCGGTAGTAAGGGAAGTTCTTCATGATGAACTCGTAGATGCCGTTGAGCGTCAGGCGCTTCTCGGGACTCTGCCTGATGGCCATCATGATGAGCGCGTTGTAGCTGAACGGCGGCTTCTCGTACTTGCCGTTCTTCTTGTCGCCCTCCTTGCCCCCCTCCCCGTCCTTGCCGCCCTCGCCCGCCCCCTTCTTCTCCTCCCCCCCAGCACCCGCGCCCTTCTCCTTCTCGTCCGGCCCGACGGGCGCCAGCTCCGCAGGCCCGCCGCCTGGCTCGCCTTTGGCTCCAAGTGCGTCAGCCTTGGTCCCGTCCAGGGCGGCGGACGGCGGGAGCAGAAGCGGCTGGGGGCCCTTGTCGTCGTCGGCTGCTGGGGCGCCGCGCGCCTGCGGGGGCTGCGGGGCCGGGGGCGGCTGCTGCTGCTGCTGGGGCGGCGGTGGCGGCGGCTGGGGCGCAGGCGGCGGCGGGTGGTGGTGGTGGTGATGATGATGGTGATGCTGGGGGTGGTGGCTGTTGTGGTGACCGTGGCTCGCGTGGTGGTTGTCGTTCTGGACGGCCTCAGGGACCAGGCTGTTGATGCTGAACGAGGACTTGGGAATCATTTTCACCTCTTTCCTATCTCCCATGTCCAGCATCACCCAGGCGTCGGGGGGCGGCGACGGCGGCGGCGCGGGAGCCGAGCAGCAGCGCGGCGGGCGACCGGCGGGTTCGGAGTGGGGAGCGGGGGGAGCGGGCAGCGGCGGCGGCACTGAGCGCTCCGGCAGCAGCGCAGTTGGACCGCAGGCTCCGGCGCTGGCAAGGCATGTAGCAAAAGCTGCAACCACCCCTCAAGAATTAGAGAGAGAGAGAGAGAGAGAGAGAGAGAGAGAGAGAGAGAGAGAGAGAGAGAGAGAGAGAGAGAGCAACCCGTCGCCCGGGGTGCAGCGCCCCGCTCCGTTCCGCGCCCGGCCTCCCCCTCCCCCGCTGCCTCCTCCTCCTCGCGCCGCAGCAGTCACAGCAGCAGCAGCGGCAGCCCGAAGGGGGGGAGAGCCGGGCAGCGGGCGGGCGCGTCCCGGAGCGGCCGCGGCGAGGCTAGGAGACAGCGATCGAGTCGGCTATAGCCACAATTAATTTTCCGAGCTACAGGCGCACACTAGGGCTGTAAAAAAATTTTTGGTTTAACCTTTCCTACTGCTGAACCAATCACTGCCGGCGGCGTGCGGGAGCGTCTGGCTAGCCGTCGACCAATCGGGGGCCCAGGGCCCGCCCACCCCCGCCCCGCCCCGGCCCCGCCCCCCACGCACCGCCCCCTCCGGGTGGCGGGGCCCAGGCCTGGAGCCGCGGGGATCGGCGGGAGCTCGCCCACCCGGCCAGGATTAGCGTGGGGCGTGCGCCCCGGGCCTCGGCCGCTGGACTGTGGCCTCCTCCCTGTATGGGATTATTTTCCTTTGCGCGTCAATATTTATCCTTATTGATTAAAGTTTGTATCCAATTTTTGTCTCTAAGAGAGGGGAGCGCGGCGGAGGGGCGAGCTGTGAGGGTGCGGGAGAGGGCATGAACCCTAAAGACGCGGCGGCCCTGGCAGCGCCCTCGGAACGAATGGGCCAGCGGCCCGGGAGAACCGGGCTTCGGGGGAGCGAGGCCTAGGAGGTGGGACGGGGGCGGCCACGGCCTGGCCGGTACTTACAGCTTCCTGTTGCCCCCGGCGAGCTCGGCAGTGAAGCTGGGCTGAGGGCGGCGAGCGGGGGCGGCTGAGCGGTGGGTGCCTTCTGTGGCAGCCTTCCGCGCGGGCGGAGAGCTGCCCAGGGCGAGCACAGTACCAAACAGTCCCGAAATAAAGCAGGTAACACGTGCGCTCTCCCTCTGTCTCTCTTCACTCCAAGACTGGCGCACACGCGCCGGTGACCCGGTGGCGTTGTCTCCTCGGCGCTCCACCTCCTCTTCAGCTTCTAGGCAGTACTGGAAGCCGGTAGCCGCGATCGATCATCCTGGAAATATTTTCATTTTGCTTGACATTGAAGAAAATATGAGTGGGCGTCTACTTCCGTTTTTTAAAAAATCCTATGTTTGCTCCTTTTTCCCATTTCACAAATACTTATCTCTTTAAAACCTCAATCTTGAAACACCAGTATGTTGAAATCAGCTCTTATTCTTCCTGGATACTGCTGGAATTCTCTGGGGAGCCTGAGGAAGGTGGATTTGACAGTCCCAGTTTCTGGGGTTTGGGGATGGTTTGTTGGGGAGGTTGAAATGAGTGGGTAGCTTGTGATCCAAGGCCTTTAAAAAGATCGCGGCCAGAGCCAGGGCTAAGGCCCAGCATTTCCCAGGGATTGGAATTTAGTGCGCAGCACAGAGATCAGAAACCTTCACCAGCTCGAAGCGCGCCACGTTGTAAAGAGAGACGCAGCCAGAGAGGAGAGGGAGGTGGAGACACACACAGGTCACGAGTATCTTTCCCCTCCTCTTTAAGGTAAAATACTCTAGCCATGCAAGCATTCTTCACTTTGATGAGCTCTTAGCTAAATGATCTGGCAGTCTTGATATTAAAGAAAAGAAGAAAAGAAAAAAAAAAAACAGGGCCTATGTGTGACGTTAAAATCTAGCAGAAAAATGCAATACTCCAAATAATAGGGAGTTATTCCACTGTTCCCACCCCCAACTTTGAAAAGGGGCGAGGGAAGAGGGGAGGGAAGGAGAAACTCTGGAGAGAATAAGTCACAATTAACAGATAGCTAGCGGATTTTAATATATCTATTGGGAATGTTGTAAGGGCTCTTTGATTATTTGTCCCCAAATATCCTTCCAGTGGTTGGATCTATTCCTACATATCTGCTGACTTTAAAATAAGCCATGCATGACGGAAAATTCCAGGGTACTAGAATTTGCAAACCACATCGGTGCCAAAGGTTGATTTCTAAGCTTGGGGTTTCTTACGGAGCCTGGCAAGGTGAAGAGATTTGCCAACCTAGCTAGAGAGATCTGTGAGCCTGAGTTGCCCGGTTCACTTCCCTTTCCACTCTTTTCTCTTCCTCAGGCCCATTTTCCATGGTGGTTCCTCAATGCGCTTGCTTTCCTTCCTCCTCCCCTCTTCCTTCTTCCCCTTTCACTAACCCACCCCTTCTCCCTCCCTCCTTTCCTCTTCCCACCACCTACTCCTCCCCATCCCCCAGCCCCCCTTCTCACCACCGCTTATAATGGCTCACGGGGCTCCCTCTGAGGTGGACGGCCCGGTACGTTTTCGTAGTCGGTCTAGCGTGAAATGATTCGGTGTAACCGGATTCTTGGGAAAGGACAGGTTACGTAAACATTTACTGATGTGGAGTAACTATACTATTTGTACTCTGATATGCAGGAAGGAAAGTGTTGATTAACACAGAAGAAAAAAAAAGCGAAATTAGCTGATTGCATGCTCATAAGTGCAAGCTGTCATTGAACTGCTTTTAAAATAGACACAGCTGGGTGTTTGTGTTGAAAAATTTCTTGTGTTTTTGCTAATACTGAAATAAGCATGATTTTGTATACCAAACATTTTCAGATCATTAAAATTTGTAATCTGTGCTGGTTTTAAACACAAAGAAAAGAAACAGAATCATTTCGATGTAAAATTTGCTGATATTATATTAACTCAATCAGGTCTGTACAAATTGTGCATTGTGTCTCCTAAAATCTGTTTGATCAATTTAATACACAAAGTGCCAAACGTGGGTATTGTTTGTTAACATTGGACATTTTATTCAAATCTGAGCTCAGCAGTGAACTGGAGGAGTGTTCCTTGAATACACCACCAGCTCTGACTGATGAATTTTTAATGTTTTGAGGTGCTTCTTAGGTTAAAGCTAAGTGTGTATTGTTTTGTTACCCTGTGGAAGAAATTAGCAGGCAAAGTAAGCTTTTTTTTTCCCTTCTGTTTACTTTCAAGGAGCAAAAACTGGGTTTGTATAGTGAGAGCTGCAATATTCTGATTTTTGTATGTCAAGGCTTACAGTGGCCTGAAAATTGTTTTGCATGCAAATTAAGTGTGTGCTGTGTTATTTTAAGGTTGCATGAATTCAAGTCTCCCAAAGCAGAATGATTTATAGTAAAATATAGCGCATAGTTTGATATAATATTAAAACTAGTTTCCTGATGCAAAGGTTATTTGCAATTCCCGAAAAGGCAAGTTTGAATCCCTTTAAATAATTTTACTTGTTCTTTATGATGAGATTGGGATGTATATCAGAATGCACACACATATGTATATCAGGCTTGCTCAACAAAACATGTACTGTTTACTCAGAGGCTTATATTTGTATCAGCAATGGTTTCTTTTTAGATCTGCTGCTAGTTGAAGCAGAGCGGGAAGGAGTCCCTGGACAAAGTATTGTGAAGTTGAAAGTCTCTGGATGAGGCTTTGTATATCCTACCAACCAATTTGGGTGCAAATTGGATTTGAAGTCCTGCCCACGTCCACCATGGGCCTCTTCCCTCAGCACATAAAGCCCTGTTTTCAGCCTCCTCCGTCACTGATTACCTTCAGAAGACAGAGGGCAGGCAGCCAGTGGTCTCAGACCGGAAACAAATCCCCCCACCAGTATAAATTTCCCTCCTAATCAATTTAACCTCACACATAAATTTGCAAATGTGTAGTCTTGGAGAAGTAATGAATATAAGAGCATATCAGAGTAAATGTGATCTGTTCCTTTACATAGTGGTGAACTTGTAGGCCTCAGCTCTCATCCACTACCCTCCCACTTCTAAAAGAGGACAAGAATTGTAGAGTGAGCAATTCCAGCGGAAGAGTTGCTAAGGAAATGTAGATTATTCCTTCTTAATTTTTAAATTAATCTCCAAGCCTAAACAGGGTCATTAGAGCGGGGAGCAGTTTATTTTTATTCAGTCTCTGAAGGTGGAAGTTACACTGTCTTCCTTACTGACTTTTTCTTTTTCTTTTCTTTTTTTTTTTTTTTTTTTTTGCTTTGGGCCTTCTTTACTTTTTAGTAACAAGGGTGGGCCATTTTTATCTACCTCCACCTTCCCCTTGGGAGCAGGGACAAACTCTAGCTAAAGTTCTTTTCTTACAAATGCACAGGACGGTTTGTGACCTCTTGACACGTGGGAGTCAGCAGATCCCGTGCTGGGACCTCCAGGTATTTCCAGTGGTTCTGTAACAAATGAAGTCTGCCCTCCCTAGAGCCAACTTGTCTATAATCTCTTCCTAACAGCAGGTAATGGTGCTAACATTTAGTGATTAGAAGTTACTCTTTAGCGTGTTGTATCCTTGTTCTGTGGGTTTTGGTTACAGGTTATACGATTAGGTTTGCGAGAACAGTAGTGAACTAAACTTCCCAGTAAGAGGTCTTCACACCAGGGAAGTGTTACTTTTCCTCAGCAGCCCTGCCTCGTCACTCATTAGGGAGCTGCAGGTTGTCAGAGGCTGCTCTCAGCAGGCTCATGCACGAACCCCTAACGTCATCGAGGGCGCGCATATGTGCATGGAGTGGGTACACACACACACACACACACACACACACACACACACACACACACACACACACACAGCTCTAAAACTAAATTAAGAAGACGATGATTAAGACAAGCGTCTACTAGGCCTGTCATTTCAGCATCCTTCCATCATAACATTGTGGCACTGGCAATTTTGCTTGAGAACCTTGAGGAAAAAAAAAAAACTAAGGGAGAGCCTCATATTTGAGAGTTGAAATGTTTAACTTCTATAAGCTAAGGAACCACTTCAGAAGCTAGACAGTTAAAAGGAGGAGGAGGAAGAGGAGGGAAGTGGTCTTCATGGAAACTCATTGATTTCTCTGGGCACATCTCTTTGACATGGCCATGCATTCCATGTGTACCAAAGCTAGATCCACTGGCACCCCAAAACCCCTGGTATCAACACCCCAAGAGAAACAACATAATGGCATCACCCTGGAGCAAAGAACCCTTGAGTTGCTCTGAACAAGGTCTCCGTAGAATACTCTGATCGTCTGGGAAGACTAGAAAGGTCTGCTGCCCTTTTATGTGTTTTCTGTTACTTGCTAGCAGCTCTGGGACTATTGAGAGTTTAAGAAGTTGAGTCCCTGGTAAGTAAGAAGCTTCAGTTGCAGATCAGATCCAATTGGGAGAAACGGTCTCACACGCCAGCTAGGCAAGCCAGTCCTGAAAGGCCAGTGTCTATATTTTCAGCTAGTTGCCCAAGGAATCAATGCAGTCTACTTTTCCAAGAAGACATGGAATGTTGAGCAGAGAAGAGAGTGGAAGTGTGGTCCCAGAATTGAAAATGGAAGACAAGGGTTGACTTCTTAGTTCGCCCCACCCCATCCCAGTCTTTCTGAAAAGGAAGGAAAGAGACTTACAAAATCCAGCATGTATGACTATGCTGTCTTTTCTGGTTTGTTCATCAGTGCATCTTGAAAGGAAAAGAAAGAAAATTATTTCATAAACACCACACACACACACACACACACACACACACACACACACACACACAGTGAACCAAAAGCTTGCAGGCTGAAAAAGCACAGAACTCCTATGACACAGAGGTCCTAACTGTGCTAATTATGTCATCACTAGTTTTAGTTTTTTCTGAGAATCAGGGAGATGTTCAGTAGGAGCCTGAATTACCTTTGAGAAAAAGTATAGACTTCGCTGAGAGCACAAACATCACATCTCCTATGCTCTGAAGCAACTTTCCAGAAGATCCCAAAAACTCCAATTGTGAGAGAAAACTGGAAGAACAAAAAGTGTGACTCAGTTGCAACTATTAGATGGTCAGTTCAGAAGCAGTCACCTCTTAAGAGGTAAATGCATGTGGAATTCATAGGGTAGTATGTGAGATAAATAAATATAATGACTCCTGCTCACTGAAAGTCTGTAGAGGAATAAGGACAGGGAAAACTATATGCTTGAGGGTACTCCGAGAGCCTCAGCCCCAAAGCCTCCCTTAGTCCAGGAGAGAAAGCAAGCTGTGTACTAATGAAATGTCTGCTTCCTCAACAAAAAATAACCTCTGCAAACAAAACAAAACAAACAAAACCAAACAAGTGAAAATCCAACCAAACAAACACAAAACTACCAGAACAAACTCATGTGTGCAACTCATACCCACCTGCCTTTTCGCTCTCTAGTACTGGTTCTTCTAGGTCCTCCCCCACGCCCCACCCCACCGCCAACCCAAAGCAGAACCTGTGGCACCAGTGTTTGCCAAAGGTCCTGACTGCCCACCCTCTTGGGGCAGCAATGGTTGTGGGGCTGTGGTTCCTGACGACTGAGCTTCTCCGCTGCGGACTGACTTGCTAGTCTGCTTGCCTCTGCTCTCCTCTCCTCCCAGCGCGCTCACCCTGAGCTCCTTTGTAGTCCACGCCTGCCAAGTGCAATCCAGCCGGAGAGAGAGGCCTTGCCTTTAGGTTTCATCTCCAGATCCCTCCTCCCCTTCTGAAAAGGCAACTTTCAGCTTAGATGTCTGGTTTTTGCACATCAGACTGGAAGTATGCACAAACAGATCAATATTTTTGGGCTTTATAGGTCATCTGCCATGGTGAACGAGGAGGGGGAGGGCGGGGGGGGGGGAACAGTTAAAGGTTGTGAGCTTGTATTGACATAGTACACAAGTCTGAGCTGAAATGCCAGTGCGTGGTGCTGAAGTTAATTCGAATATTCAATAACAACTAAGGAGTATTGAACCCAGTGGGGAGAGACAGTTACACACCACTTCTCTTCGGATCTTCCCAAGAAGCTACACAGAGGAAGGAGACACCCGACAGAGCAAGCTAGATACGGCAGGGCACAGGAGCAAGCTACTACGGTCACCGAATGAAAACTAAAACAACTCAATTCCTTTTCAGAATTGATAACAAAGGTGGTGGGATATTTTTTATATTAAACAATTCCTACTGGATTGATTTTGCCAAATTCGGTGTCTCCCTTCCGGCTTAGTGCTAAGAGAGAAGAGAGAAAGCAATATCGGGATAATAGCTCAGCAGCGCAAATGTGGCTCTGAGGGTGTGGGCTACAAACCTTCAAGCCAAGAGGCTCGCTCTCTCTTTCGTTCTCTCTTTCGCGCTCTCTTTCTGTCTTTCTTTTTGTCCCTCTACCTCCTCTCTCTCCTGGCTCTCATCCTCTGTCTCTTTCTCCCTCCCTCCCTTTCCCTTTCGTCCTTCTTTCCCTCTCATTCTCTTCGTCTAGAACGTGAATTTGTTAGATAAGAAAGAGATAAGAAAGAAGAGAAAATGGAAACTCAGAAGAATCGCCCCCCCCCAAGTTTGCCGAGTGCAGAGGCACGCATGGTGTGGTTGGCTGATGGCAGCTGCATGCTCTCTGAGCGCAGAGTCTAGAGAGGCTCATTTTGGTGCTTTCTCAGTTTAAGGCTTCCAGGATCCCTGTAGGGCCAGGCGCTCCGCTCGCTCGTTCAGATTTCTGCCCAAGCGTCCCACCGTTTGGGCTTAGAATAAACACCCCCCAAAGAAAAAAGGCCCCCAATTAAGCTGAGTATATGCTAACCATCTCGCATCAAAAAACTGGGCCTGGAGGTTTGCATAGAGGGAGTTCTAGGTCCAGACCACCAAATAACCCATGAGGGGGAGAATCCGGATATTGAGTAGGTCTGGAATTGTACACAAAACATTATTTTCTAATTAATTAAAGTAATTCTCTTTCTCTATTTATATTCATATACATGCTATTGATTACACGCCCCCATTTGCTTGAAAAAGTGCTCAGAGTATCTTTAGAGCACACTGCTCTTTCTTTGTCCCCTTGAACATTTACAGCTGATCTTGCGGCTGGTTGAGATCAATTAGCACTGGATTTTGCCCCGGGATTGCTCCCCAGGGCGGACAAATGGAGCCAACTGGTCTCCAGAGACTTTATTTGCCCCTGTGTATCCGCCAGGACTCTGTAGGCAGTTCAAAATCCCAAGCCTTAGTTTCACTTGATTTTGTTGTTGTTATTGATAAATATTGGGTCATACACAAGCCACTTGTCAGAGCCTTTGGCTCCATCTCGCAGCGGCAGCTCCTAGCAGGGTGTTTGAGTCCTGTCCTACAAGCTGAAAAAAATTTCCTGGGAAGAGAACTGCACTTTCTCTGCTCTTTCAGTTTCAGAGATGTCTCTATAAGATCATAGCCTGTCCTTCTGCTGTCAGGTTTGTTACTTAATTTGTTCCAATATGTGGACACCGAGTAGATGACTGTGTTCCACCCATTTAAAAATTGTGATGATTGAGAGGGAGTGTTGGTAAGTTGATGCTAGTGCTGTAAGTATACTCGAAGCTTCCCCCAAAGCTCAAATAGTCATTGTAATTGTGGGGAGGTGGAGGATGACTAGATAGGTAGGACACTAGAGGGTTGTGTAATTGGAGTGTTGTATACAGTTTATCTTTCAGCTGTGCTGTGTGTATTTCTCCCCCTTGATACATACTGCATATGAACAGAATCCATGATCGGCTTGCCTTGGCATGTTTGAAGCCCCAGACACCTAACAGTATCATTACAGGAAAGAGACAAAGCCCCAAAGAGTCCATCCAGGCAGGGAGGTGACTGCCTTTGGGGAGAATGGGAGTTTCCTTGGCATTGAACTTGTCAGGGAAGCACAGCCACTGCTGGACTCCCCTGAGTTCAGGTCTTCCCTTGCTGAAGTAGAGGTGTGTGTGTGTGTGTGTGTGTGTGTGTGTGTGTGTGTGTGTGTGTGCGCGCGCGCGCGCGTGTAGCCAACTGATTTCCGACATTTCAAAGAGATTCATTCTATTTCTCAGCGTTACGGAAATGTACGTTGCTGGAGAAGCAGTAAAAACAAGCATAGAACTGCAATTTTCAAGAAAATAGGATCTCCAAATATAAAAATAAAAAAGTAGCAGATAAGATGTATAATTCAATCAAATTACACAAAATTGCTTGAGAATCCAGAACAGTAGCGATCCATTATGCCTCTGTTTTATTAGTGACAAGTACAATTACTCTAAAATAAAGAACACTGGTGAATATATAATTGGCTGTAATCATGTTAGTGTTTGAATAAAAATGACGGGAACATTTAACACTTTGACAACAAAATGTTCAGAAATAACTTATTTATTCAAACAGTTTTTTATTTTCCACCCAGCGAAGGAGAAACACAGTTTGCTTAGGAAAATCAATGACTTTTCCATGCAATAAATAAATACCCCAAAGGGGAAAAACAGCCCCACACCTCTATATTATTACTACTATTATTTTTAACCACCAAGAAGCTTAATCCTATTTGAAGTCAACACTTCAGATAGTGGTTGTTTGGTACTAAAGTCCGCCACCTAGAGGAACAGCTGTATAATGCAATGCCAACCCCTTTACCCCCGCGGTGACCCGGAGAATCAGTTAATATTCTTTGCAAATTGCAGTCCAACCTAACTCCCTCACTCCACCCCCTCATATCCCCTTCCGCCCTGAAACATCGTCACAATATTTTCTTAGTAATTGTTATGCGCAATTGACAAAAACACCGACTTTCTCCGTTAGTGCAGATCTCCCGGGAAAGTGCCTGGGATTGCATTGGGGAAGCGGTCCGGGCTAGGAAGGTTCAAGAGAGACAATTCACTTTCACCTGGGGTTCATTTAGAGCAGTCTGCTTTCTGGTCCCTTAAAGGAGCAGCTAAAGAGAGAATCATCGTATTCCGGCTTTCTCTGGTTTTGCATAGAGAAAGCAATCAGGTCCGCAGTCCTACTCTTCCCGCAACACCCTGCTCCGCCAGCAAACAAAATCTGGTCCCCTCCTTTTTACCGAATTAGTCCAGTAAGTTTTATCGACCCAGCTAGGCTACTGGGAATACACATAATGCAGATTTTTGTTTGGTTGTGTCCCTCGGAGCCAGACCCACGCAAGAGGCAAATCTAGATATTTGCACAGTCCTGGAGTGTCAAGAATTGCCTGCAGTTTGCAGACGAATTTGGGGCTCGACTCAGCAGGACCTTTCGCCTTTAAGTCTGGTTGGATCTCCTGGACCTTGGGGGTGGGGGGAGCCACACTTCTTCTCACCCACTTTAATTTAAGCTTTGGGCAGGGATACTCCATCTGAGGGTGGTGGCGGCTAGAAGAAGAATGTCCGAACGTGCGCTGCATTTTCCCTTAGAGGACGTTGCTGTCACCGCCGCCTTTATGGTGATCCAGGCCAGACAATCAGCCTTCCCCATCTCACTCCAAAGTTTTATTTTATCTGCCCGAAGTTGCCTAGAAAAGTGTTTAAGCTAGCAGGATGAGAAAGGAGCAGGATAATTGAATTCATTAAAAAAAAAAAAGTGTGGCAAACACCGGAACTTCAGCTGAGCTTTCTCTCTTCTGTGCCCCCAGCTGCTGCTTTCCTCCTCTTACTATTCTTCCTTAGGTTTCTCACCTTGCATTCCCCTTTCCTCCTACTCTCTCTTTTCTAGCCTATACCTTTCAACATTTCTTCAAGAATAAGATGGAGAAACGGAATGGAGGTGATGAAGAGAAAGGCCCTTTCCCCCCATTCTTTCTCCCTCCTAGTCTCAGATGCGCCACGCGGGATACCTCTGGGAGACTATTCTTCCTCTTCTTCTCAATAGCAGCTCAAATGGGAACCAGGAAACTATTTTCATGGTTTATGTACAAATTATTTTAAGGTAGTTAAATATATTTTAAAAGTCACTAAATCTAAGTTAATGTGACCCGTGGTTTGAGAGTTCTAAACCCACTCTACTCCACAGCCCCAAGAACTCAAGGTCTCAGGGTTTTTTTTTTTTTTTTTGTTTATGCAAAACTAGCTCTTCCACTCTCCTCTCCCAGGTCTATCATCCCTCTCCTGCATTATATTAACAGCGTGCTAGCCTTCCTCTACGTGTGTAGGCTGCTAATGCGAACCACTTAATGCGACAGAAATGCTCATCTGTGGAGATTTTCCCAAGGCTAGTTGCAATGTTGGCTTTTTTTTTTTCTTTTCTTTTCTTTTCAGGGCATGATCACCACTCCCCCTTCTCTTCTTTTCTTAAGAAGGATTCTGGAAAGGGGGTACAAAACTCTTATTGAGTATGTGAATCTTTCTCCTTTTCCTGCTGCTTCTCAGTTATCCTGGAGTAAACTGGACGTTTTGGTTCTCTCTAGAAAGCAGGAGTATCCAAAGGCTAGCTCTTGGTTGCCTCTAACAGTAAACCAGACTTAATCTTTTCTCCAGTCCCACATTTCCTTTCTCCTCATTGAAGTTTGTCCTGGGAAATCAGGTTGGTCCTCACTGAATCTCTAGAGTGTTCTTCACTCCAGTCCTCTAAAGAAAAATGCCACAAGAAATTGCCATAGAGGTGCTCTATGCTTTGCATGGTCTCATGTGTAGGGTATATTTCTCTACTTGGAAGAACTTTTAGGGACTACTTTTGGGGGCTTGTAGGTATCCCTTTACAAGAAGGATACAAACCCGAGAGAGATCACCTCATTAAACTTTCTTTCATATAATTCTGCCCCAAAAGTCATAAGTCTACATGATTCATGCATCCAGTTTCCAAGGAGATCATCAGCGAAAAGCCAAGTAAAATTAGATGTGTAATAAATGTTATACAGTGGGTTTAGGGATGGTTTGTGATTCACAGATGAAATGTTCCTGCCACTTAAAACTTGGTGACATGCAGAGTCAAGAACTTTTCCATTCTGGCTTTACCATTCTTTCTCTTGGGAACTTATGTCACCTTTGGAGTGCTTTTTTTTCAACAAAAAATTCCTGTAGTTGTTAATATACAAGGTTCCAGGTATCTTCTGCTTGTACAAACTCCCAAAAATGACACCCCAAATCACTCACAAACCACAGTTCAAAAAAAAAAAAAAAAAAAAAGTGGAAATGAAATCTCATTCAAATAGCAGCAGTGCCATCTAGTGACCATGAGATGAATAGTACTGATGAAAGTGAGCGTTGGCTATTTTAAGATTTCTGAGGCACAGTGGGCTTTTCTAATACAGTTTGATTGTCTTACAAAGAGAACTCTGTAATATCAAAATTTATAGCATGAACACATAAACTAAACTATGTATAAATTAAACTATGTTTTCTATGTCAGTTTTTCATCCAAGGTAGTTTTGTGGTATTAAATTAATTTTACAAATTATCAGCAAGAATTGATAACGAGAGTTATAATCATATAAATAATTAAAATGGAAACAAGCAGACACTTTGGCATTTCTTCTGAGGCACTGGGTACTCATTTGAGGCTACTCTCTAGTTTGTATCAGGAACTAACGATTTTCTATCGTTTTTTAAATAACCACATCTGTGCTTTCTCTATGTTACCATTGCTCAAAATGTTTTGAAATTCAATGTAACAGAATTCGTATGCTTGGACAGACTCCACTTTTTCTTTTTGTAGAGAAGATTATAAATGGACTCTGTGGGCACAGGTGCAGTCTTAGCAATGGCAGACTAGAGAGTCCAAGAATTTTCAGAATAACAACTTTAGCATTTGCTTGGCATTTAGCACTTTGGACTGAGGTAGTAGAAGAATTCATCTCATTCCTGTGACTTTGTATGCTGGCCATATGTGTGGGTGTGGTTTGTGCATGTACTTGCTGAAGTGTGTTTTTAATTTCCCATCAGCAAAACAGCTGAGGGCCCTTGGGATACAAGGACCCAGGTTTTAGGGTTACAACTTTTGTTCATCGCGTTTTACTTTTACTAATACTTCTCTTGATTTCCCAGTGCATTGTGGCCACAAGCTGGCACATGAACCAAGCTGACAGTCAGAAATAAGAAAACTGGAACACTTGGCAGTATCTGGTTGAACTTGAGCTAGTCCCAGTGCTTTTCCTTACCTTCGTTTCTTTATACCCAAAAATGAAAAGGATGAACCTTTTTACTGTTTTGTGGAGCTCAGAAGATCTATGAATCTGTAAACCAAGAATTCTCCTTGCAAGATACTCTTCTGGAGAAAGCACTGTTACTTGCAACCCCTCTTTCCCTGAGACAGGAACTGATTCAGTATCAGTTCTGAATTGATAACAGACAGTTTACCAGTAATACGAATTGATAAGCCTGTCTTTTCCTTTTGATATTTATCATAATCTCCTCTTATCTATTTTGTTTTTGTTTTTAATAGAAAACAAAACAGCAAAACCAGAAAAAAAAACCTTCTACTTTTTCAATCAGCATTTCACTAACTCATTGGCATGCACTCCACTCCGTCTTCCTGTCCAGCCAGAAAAATCATGTGAGAATGTGATTAGACTGAACATACATCCATAAAGCCGAGGCAGCTGTATTTGAGGTCTTCTGATGTGTTCCCATATCCTCATTGTAATTATAAATTAATATGAATGGTTTAGGTACCAGAGCCAAAGTAGTCTGACTACAAACAGCCTACATGTCTACTGGCCTCTGTGGCACTTTGAATAAATTCCTTCAGGAGCTGACAGCAAAGGTTTTCCAGCTTTCATCCGACAAGGAATGTTATTGCACAGATTTAACAAGGAGAAGACTGTTTATAGAAGGCACACATCACTTGGAATGTACATATGCTCAGTCTCACGAAGGCTGTAAACACACACACACACACACACACACACACACACACACACACACACACACACACACACACACACACACAGAGTACCATTGCCACCTGCCCAGAGTTTATAGAAGGTACACGGTTCATTTTGAGGAACAGTTGGAGTCTTTCAAAGGTTTCTTTCTCAGGTGCCATTCTGTTCCTCCAATATGTTTCTGTCCCTTTAGCCCTTGGAATGACAACTAAGATGCCTTATGTCCTTGTGCTTGTGAAGTGTGAGGGTCTCTTAGCCCTGTATCCTGGGACAGGAAGTGTTTCAGATTTTAGGAATATTTATGTAGACGTTGCTGGTTGAAGATCCCTAATCTGAAAAAACTTAAATCCCAAATGCTCCCATATCCAAAACCTTTAAAATGGCATCTAGACATTGGATTTATGAGCATTTCAGATTTAGAATTTTTTGGTTCAGAAATATTGAGACTGTGTAAGATTAATAAGGCATGTTTTCTCCTGTGAATTTTCTAAGAAAACTGACCAAGGGGCTGAACATCTTACATAAGGCCATTCAGCTTGCAAGACAGAGAAAAGGACACTATATCCTGGCCTTGGAGTCAATAACTATTGCCTGCACTTCCCTGTCTTAGGCTTGGAGTCAGTACTTCCAGAAGTAGAAGTATTTCACAGTACAAAGTACTTTCTGATGTGCCCCACACTAGGATTCTACCACATATACTTTGAAGTGTTGAGACTCCTTGCAATGTGATAGACTGACTTTGTGCTATGGTTTTCCCTCTTTATTCATTTTTTAATTTTTTTCGAGATTATAATATAATCACATCATTTCCCCTTTCCTCCTTTCCACACTCACTAACTTTGATTTCTTTCCTTTTCACTGTTGTTGTGTGTATTCCTAATACATAGATACAACCAGCACAGTCTGTATATATTAATGACAATGTTATTTCCACAGGAAACATCACTGTTGCAGAAAGATTGTCTACTCAAGATCTTTGGTAGTCATCCTGGGAGGCAAAACTTTGGACATGAAAAGAATCTAAGATGCCATTCAAATCAGCAGTTCTGGAGAGAGATGACTGAGTCAATTCATTGTGGGAACTAAGCTGAATAGAGTCCAGAACATCCTCAGTTTCCTGGCATTGTGTCTTGTCTTTCTCTGTGGATATTTAGTGTCCTTTATTAATGTATTTTGTTACTCTGTTCTTGCTGGCATAACTGTAGACTTGTTTTATTTTTTTATACAAATTCAGATCTTACAAAAAGCTGCATCTTTAGCTTCATGCGATGGCAGAGTTTCAATAGCTTAGATTCATTTTCTCCCAAATGGCTTTCTGCTGCCCTCAACTGGTAGTCAGACATCAGTGCAGTACATCTCTGCATTTATGCTAACCCCCAACATTGTTTGACTCCAGAGGAGATGTAGAAAGATTATTAACCACATTACGGATGATTTTATTGCAGGAAAAAGATGGAACCAAGACCTTTAAGGGTGTCCATCTATTATTCTCTATTTCCTCATTTCCTACATGTTTTCTTGTGATACATGAAGTATTTGGCCTTTTCTTCTTTCAAGTTTGTGTGGCAGAGTACTTGGAAGGGCTGCTTAATTATCAAGTTAAGATGCATTTCAGCTGGTGTAATACCTAGCAGATATTTCTGTAATTACTCATAAGTGATGTTAAGTATTTTATCTCTAATGTTATAAAGAGACAGAGAATTATATAAGGACCATAAATAGTAAGTGTTCTCTTTGTTTTGACAAATTTATATTGGGCATATGCTGTATGTCAGACAGCGTTATCAGTACTGAGAATATAGTATTGGTTACAGGACACAGAAAACCCATATGCTTTCATTTCTTCATTTTCAGTTTTTTTAAGCATTACATGGGGCATAGCATACTACATAATGTACCACATAATCTTCTAAAAGAAACAGGTGATCATTAGTAAAAAAAAAATTATCATCCTCTGTGAAAATGATGTCTTAAAATATATTCTCCAAGTCCATGGACAGATAGTAAGCACTGAATCCAGAGATGTATCTCTCTCTTCCCATCAAGTCCAATGATATTGTCAGCCCTACTCTGTATTTTAATTACTGAACTTATCGATAGATATATGCAGGGGCCATTCTTGGAACGAACAAGCATGTACCCATGATACAAAGTCTGGAGAGAATCTTTTCTAAAAGATTTATTTATTTATTTATTTTATGTATGAGTACACTGTTGCTGTCTTCAGACACACCAGAAGAGGGCCCAGGATCCCATTACAGATAGTTGTGATCCACCATATGGTTGCTGGGAATTGAACTCGGGACCTGGAAGAATAATTAATGCTCTTAACTGCTGAGCCATCTCTCCAGACCTCTGGAGAGAATCTTTAACTCCATTTAGGTAGGGTTACATAAAATAAACCCTACAGGAATGCAAACATGTATTGTCACTATGGAAATGGATGTGACAATTCTTCAGAAAGATGGGATGTATACCAAAATACAGCTATACCACTCTGGGCCATATACTCAAAGGACCCGTCATCCTACCACAGGGACACTTACTCAACCAAGTTCATTGCTGTTGAATTTATAATAACCAGGAACTGGAAATAACCTATAGGTCCTATATTGAAGTTTTACTCTGCCAGTTCATGAAATTTGCAGGAAAATGAATGGAAATAGAAAAGTTCATCCCAAGTTAGGTAACACAGAAAGACAAATATGAAACATATTTGCTTGTAAGCGCACATTAGACATTAAGTAAATGATAACAAAGCTACAACCTGCAGAGGCAAACAAGCTAGGAATAGGGGAAGGAACTGGTAACAGAGTACACGTGGATCTCCCTGGGAGAGGGAAATAGAACAGATTTTATGGGCGAACAGTGGGTGGGGCAATCTTGAATGTGTTACTTGATGTGGCAATTTCCAGCCTGAAAGTGGGTGGCACTGTTGCAGTGGGGTTGGAGCCTGAAGAGTAGGGAAGAGAGCTGATAAGAAGGTTCACCTTTTCTCCCTGTTTTTTTGACTGTGGATATAATGTAATTGTTTCAAATTCTTGATGTCCTGATTTCCCCAGGATCACCAACTATAACCTGGAATTGGGAAGGAAAACAGATTTCTCACATAGGTTGTTTTTATCGGATTATTTTTTATCAAGGCAACAGAAGCAACACTAGGAAGGTGATGTAGCTGTCTTTCAGCAGGCGGACATGACATATCTTTCTATGCGATATGAGTCTAAGTATCAGGCAAACTTTTCATATGACATGGCCTAGGAATTTGTCAGTAAAAAACTTTATTATTATATTTAATTTACTTTTATAGGTAGTTTGGTTACATGTATGTCTATGCACCACCTGTGTACATACTTAGTGCCCGGGGAGGCCAGAGGAGGGTTCCTGATACACTTGCACTGGAATAACAGAAGATTGTCAGCCACTATGTGGCTGATAGGAATCAAACTCAGGTACTGTGGAAGAGCAGTCAGTGTTTTTAACCTCTGGGCATCTCTCTAGCTTTAGAAATATATATTCTTGCTGACAAGCCAGTTAAAATAGCTTTCATTTTTGTTGACTTCAGACTTCGATTATTTATTTACTTATTTTATGAAAGAAGTATATATACAGCTTATGAGTTCAAGGAGTTAGACTTCATGATAGCAACTCTTACAACTGATAAACACCTTTAGCCAACCGGCTGGATACAAAATTAACTCAAAGAAATCAGTAGCCCTCCTTTATACAAACAATAAACAGGCTGAGAACATAATTAGGGACACAACACTCTTTACAATACCCATAAATAGTATAAAATATCTTGGTATAACTCCAACCAAGGAAGTGGAAGATCTGTACCTGAAGAAAGAAAATGAAGAAGATATTGTAAGACAGAAACATCTCCATGCTCATGAATCCGTAGGATTAACATATAAAAATGATCACCTAAATAAAAGCAACCTACAGATTTAATACAATTCCCACCAAAATTACAACACAACTTTTTACAGTTGTTGAAAAAGCAATTCCCCACTTCATATGGAAAAACAAAAACAAAACAAAACTGTAGAGAGCTGCCTCAAAGATGGCGCTGGTTTCCGCCTTCCACCCTCCCAATGGTGAGCGCTCCTTGCAGTAAACAAGTTCTTATTTGGCTGTCTGCCTGGCCTGCTAGCTTCTGCATAGTGACAGCCTATCTACATGACCCACTAGGACTGGCCAGTGCTAGCTATTTAAGTGTGGTGCAGGGCGTTCCCCGGGGAGAGAGAGTCAGAAGAGACAGAAGTCAGAAGATTGTATCAAGGTTCCTGAGTAAAACTGCTTGAAGATCTCCTGTGGTCGCGTCTTCCTTGCTGGTCGAGGTTGGGCGCGGCACAAAACAAAACTAAACAAAACAAAGCAAAACAAAACAACAACAACATCAAAACAGGATAACTTAAACAGTCCTGAAAGATTAAAAACTTCGGGGTTGGGGATTTAGCTCAGTGGTAGAGTGCTTGCCTAGCAAGCGCAAGGCCCTGGGTTCAGTCCCCAGCTCCGGAAAAAAAGAAAAAAAAAAAGAGAAAAAAAGATTAAAAACTTCATGAGGAATAACAATCCCTGATCTTAAGCTGTATTACACGGTAATAGTAATGAAAATTTCATGGTATTGGTATAGAAAGAGACAGGTTTATCATTGGAATAGAATTGAAGATCCTGAAATAAACTCAGACTCCTAAGGATGCTTGAGTTTTGACAAAGAAGCCAAAACTATACAATGGAAAAAACAAAGTATTTTCAACAAATGTTGCTGATCTCACTGCATGTAGAAGAATGCAAATAGATCTATATTTGACATCCTGCACAAAACTCAAGTCCAAGTGAATCAAAGACCTCAACATAAAACTGGATATGCTAAATCTAGTTTAACAGAAATTGGGGAATAGCCTTGAACACATTGGTACAGGAGACAGCTTCCTAAATAGAACTCCAGTGGCTTCAGGATCTAAGATCAACAGTTAATAAATGGAACCTCATGAAACTGAAAAGCTTCAGTACGGCAAAGGACACAGACATTAGGACAAAACAGCAGCTACAGATTGGGAAAAGACCTTTGACAACCCTACATCTGACAGAGGACTAGTATCCAAAATATATAAGGAACCTAAGAACTTAGACATCAGAGAATCAAAAAATCCAAGGGTAAATGGGGTACAGAGCTAAACAAAGTGTTCTGAACAGAATAATCTCTAATGGCCAAGAAGCATTTAAAGAAATGTCCAACATCCTTAGTCATCAGGGAAATGCAAATCAAAATAATCTTGGGATTCCTTCTCACAGGCATCAGAATTGCTAAGATCAAAATCTCAAGTGACAGCACATGCTGGTAAGGATGTGGAGAAAGAGGAACACTTCTCTCCATTGCTGGTGGAATTGTAAACTTATACAATCACTCTGGAAACTAATCTGGTGTTTTTTCACAAAAGTAGAAATAGTTCTACCTGAAGACCCAGCTTTATTGCTCTTAGTCATATACCCAAAAGATGATCTACCATACCACAAGGAAATGTGTTTCACTATGTTTATAGTAGCTTTATTTGTAATAGCTAGAAACTGGAAACAACCCAGATGTCCTTCCCTCAAAGAATGGATACAGAAAATGTGGTTTATTACATAATAGAATGCTATTTAGCTATTAAAACAAGGATATCATGAATTTTGCAGGCAAATAAATTGAACTAGGGAATACCTTAGTAAGCTATCCCAGACTCAAAAGGGCATGCACAGTATATACTCATTTATACATGGATGTTAGCTATAAACTACAGGATACCCATGTATAAAGTACACTTCACAGGCCTAAAGAAGTTAAACAATATGGAAGACCAAAGCAAGGATGCTTGAATCTCACTTAGAAGGAGGAATAAAATTTCTATAGGAGACACATAGAGGGAGACAATGGGTGTGAGAGTGGATGGGGAGGGAAACTGGAAGGTCAAGAACAGGTGTGATGAGAGATAGAAGAGAGGGCCAGGAGAATGAATGGAAATCTGCAGCTGGCAGGGGTGGGGTTCCCAGAGACCTTGAATCGGGAAGTATTCTGTAAGTCAGTGTGAGTCTGAGAGGAATGGCAGTGTGGATATGTAACTTAAAGGGGCCATTTCCTGTAGCCAGGCAGGCCAAAAGTAAAACCAAAAACTAGCAGGGCAAACTCTTTTAAGCTCTGCATACCCATATCTAATATGCCAAAGCACTCTAAATGTCCAACTCCTTTCAGCATTGTTGACTGTAACACACGTCCTTTTTCTTGGGCTGATTCTACTCCCTGTTAGCAACTTTCCTTAGCAGGTACCCATGACTGGCATTTCCAACACTTGGGGTCTCCAAGGCAATCCATGCTCTTTACAGCTGCATCCAATGGCATCTCTAGGCCTTCATGCAGGGACACTCAAGGCATGTGCCCAACCTCAGAGGCTTTCTGTAGTCATGCAGGATGCCCTTTCCTTGTATCTTTCACTATAAAGCTAAAACCATGTGGTCAAATGTGCCACGTTCTGTTGTTTGATGTTTCTTCCTTCCTTCCTTCCTTCCTTCCTTCCTTCCTTCCTTCCTTCCTTCCTTCCTTCCCTCCCTCCCTCCCTCCCTCTCTCTCTCTCTTTCTTTCTTTTATTGTTTAAAGAAACATTGTTATTTAAACGTTGTTTAAAGACACTCCAGCATACTCCAGCACACTCCAGCACCTGGACTGGCATGGAGTCAAAGCTTCATGGACAGTTGAGTGACCCCAGGGAGCCTCACATGGTGAAGAGGATGAGGAAGACGACCATCAGACAGAAAAGTCTCATAACATCAGATAGGGCAAAACCCAGAATGGGATAGGAGGAGAGCTGCTGCTTGAGAGACAGGTTCCTGGCATAGCCAATAATCAAGTTACCAAACACTGTGCCAATGCCAGCCCCTGATCCAGCCACACCAACTGTGGTGGCCCCTGCATCAATAAACTTGGCTGCTGTGTCGCTGATAAAACTGGTCTGAAATTCCTGTCTGGCCACCTGGAGATGTAGGCTGCTGCAGAAAGACTTCTTAGATGGGGCCTCTGGTCTACTCACGAAGGAGGCAGACACAGGTCTGATTAGACCCCTGGTACAGGAGCGGATCGTAACTGGAGAAATGAGCAGTGCCTTGGTCTGCATATTTCAATCTTGCAGCTTTGGCCCTTGGTCTAAGTACCCAGCCTCAAATACATTTTCAACAGCTTTTTGTTTTCAATGGTTTCCTTCATTGCCTAAGCTTGCCTGTCGTGGAACATTCTCTGTAGACCAGGCTGGCCTTGAACTCAGAGATCCTCCAGCCTCTGCCTTCCCAGTGCTGGGAATAAGATTGTGTGACACCATGACCAGCTCTAAGCTTTTCTTCAACTTCTTTTTACTTTTCTTAAATTCCTTTTCATAAATTGGGAGCTTAACAGGGTGTGATCTTGCTGTGAGGTCACCACTCCCTTTATTTCATTTAGCATAAGACATCTATTTACACTTCCTGATGCTCCTTTTCTCTTCCAAGTGTATATTTTGTATTTTTCCTTGCTTACTTTTCTACTTTCCTATAGATCTAGATAAGACCGGCCACTAACAGCTGCAAAGAACAGTCAATTCTAGTTTATTTTGAAATATCCTCTGTCAAAACTGATAATCTGTAATTCCTCAATTTAGCTTTAGGCAGAACTTTTAGTCAAGGGCAGAGAGCAAGCACATTCTTCACCAAAATATCACGAGAATGGTGGATAGGCCATATGTTAGTATTCTCCTCATGTGGGTCAAAAATGTTGATAGGAATACCAATAGTATCTAACCTAGACCCCTGGGAGCACCCAGAGACTAAGCCACCAACCAAAGAACGTACAGTGGCTGACCCTAGGCCCCAAGTCCTGTAGATGCTGTATGCCCCAGGGATGGAGAATGGGGAAAGGGAGTATCTTCTCAGAGGCCAAGGGGAGGAGAAGCTGACGGGAGGAGGGGTGGAAAAGAAGAGGTAGGGGGTGAAGAAGTCTGGGAAGGCAGATCAGGAGGGAAGCAACATTTGGGATGTAAATAAATAAAATAATTAAAAAATATACTCTCTTCATCTGAAAGCTCTTGAGCCAAGCTCTCACAGTTCAATACTCTCATCACTACCGTCTTCTAAGCTTCTACTTTATGTATTAAATTCTGGTTAAAGCATTTAACTGCTTTTATACTTTAAAGTCCCAAAGTCCATATTCCTCCAAACAAAAGCATGGTCCACCCTATCAATACCCCAGTCCCTGGTACCAACTTCTGTCTTAGAATTTCTATTGCTGTGAAGAAGTACCAAACCCACAGCCACTTTCATACAGAAAAACATTTAATTGGTATGGCTTGCAGTTTAGAAGTTAGTCCGTCATTGTCATGGCGGGAAGCATGGTGGCATGCAGACAGACATGGTGCTAGAGAAGGAGCTAAGAGTTCTACATTTTTTGAAGTTGCTTTGATTTTCTCTCCATTTACTCTGATGTTGGCTCTGGGCTTGCTGCAAACTGCCCTTATTATGTTTAGACATGTTCTTTGTACACATAATCTCTCTGGGACTTTTATCATGAAGGGGTGTTCTGCATCATGCAGATCTTCATCTGCATGAAGGCCTTGCTGCATCTACAGAAAAGGTCACGTAGGTTTTGTCTTTCAGTTTGTTTATGGGGTGGATTCTATTTATCGATTTACATAGGTTGAGTCATGGCTGCCTCTCTGGGATGAAGCCTACCCAATTACAGTGCATGACCTTTTTGAAGTCTTCTTGGATTTTGTTTGTAAGCACTTTATGGAGAACTTCTGCATCTGTTTTCTTAAGGGAAATTGATCTATAACTCTTTCTTTGTTGGGTCTTTTTCTGGTTTTTGTATTGGGGTAACTGTGGCTTCTTAAAAAGAATTGGATAATGTTCTTTTTTGTATTGATTATTTTATTTATTTATATTCCAAATGTTGCCTTCCTCCTAGTCCCCCCGCAAGAGTTGTTCCCCCCTCCTCCCTCTCCTTTACCACTGAGAGGGTGCTTCCCTGGGGTTTCCCCTATCCAGGATTAGGTGCATTCTTTTCCACTGAGGCCAGACAAGACAGACCTCTGCTAAGTATGTGTTGGGGTAAAGTCCTTTCTGTTTATATTTTGTAGAATAATTTTAGTTCTTTGAAACTCTGGTAAAATTCTACACTAAAATCATCTGGCCCTGGGACTCCTTTGGTTGGGAGACTTTTAAGGACTACTTCTATTTCAGTAGGGGTTACTGTTCTGTTTAAATTGCTCATCTTATCATGGTTTAATTTTGGTAAGTGGTACCTATTGAGAAAATTATCCATCTCTTTTATATTTTCCAACTCTTTAGAACACGGAAGAATGTACTTAAAATTATCTGTTTCCTTGGCATCTGCTGTTATGTCCCCCCTTTTCATTTCTGATTCTGTTAATTAGGGTATTTCTTCATCTTTTAGTTAATCTGGATAAGGGTTTGCCAACCTTATTAATTTTTCCAAAGAACCAATAACTGGTTTCATTAATTCTTTACATTGTTTTTTTTGCTTCTGTTTTATTATTTGTTTATATTATCACATATTCAATATAATATATTAGAATATTTAATAAATATAACATATTTATTCTATTCTATTGATTTCAGACCTGAGTTTGGTTATTTCTTCCAATCTACTGTTCTGGGGTGTAATTTTTATTTTTCTAGAGTTTCCAGGTGTATGCAGTTACTTTGCCATCTTTAGGTCATCAGTTAAGTTGTGAGGATGACAGTTCTGCAGTTGGTTTTCTAAGTGGGCACTTAGTGCTGTATGAACTTGGCCTTAGAACCTCCTTCTTTGTGTCCCAGAAGTTTGAAATGTAGAGTATTCATTTTTATTCAATTCTAGAAACTCTTTAATATTTTTCTTATTTGCTTTTTCACAACGTTTTTTTCCCTCAGTAGTGATATTTTCAGTTTTCATGAGTTTTTAAGGTGTCCGTTGTTTCTGTTTATCGTTATCCAGCTTTAATCCACAGTCCTCAGATAGAATGCAGAGTGTTATTTGGATTTTCTTGTATCTGTTGGGACTTGCTTGGTGTCTAGGTATGTTTTCAGTTTTGGAGAAAATTCCATGATGTGTTGAGAAGCATGTATATTTTTTTGTGTTTGAGTGAAATGTTCTGTAAAGGTCTGTTAGGTACACGTCGTTTATAATATCTGTTAGTTTTAGTAACTGTTTAGATTTTGTCTAGATGATCTACCCACCGGTGAGAGTGTGGTATTATATCTCCCAATATCAATGTGAAAGAGGGTCATGTGATCTAAACTGCAGTTGTCTGTCTTTCATGAGCTCAGTTACTCTTCTATTTGGTGCATTCATGTAAAAATTGTAATGTTCATTTAATGGAGTTTCCCTCATATGATATAATGTCCTTCCTTACCTCTTCTTATTAGTTTTAGTTTGAAGTCTGCTTTATTGAATATTAAAATTGTTACAACAACATGCTTCTGAGGTCCATTTGCTTGGAATTTCCTTCTCCATCTCTGATAATGAGGCAATATATAGTTTTGATGTCAAGATATGTCTTTTGAGTGCAGCAGAAGAATGGGTTCCTTTTTTTTTTTGCATTCATTTTGTTATTATGTCTTCTTACTGGAAAGTTGCCAGTAAGATTGCTCATCGATGTTTAGATGCTCTTTTATACTTTATCTGCTGTCTCTTGCTCATTGTCCCGTACATCAGTCTACTTCTCTAGTTATATTTTTAAGACTTTTCTGGGCAGGGGACCTGGTAGATGGCTCAGCTGCTAAGTGCTCTTCTAGAAGTTCTGAGTTCAATTTCCAGCAAGCCCATGGTGGCTCACAACCATCTGTATTGGGATCTGATGCCCTCTTCTGGTGTGTCTGAAGACAGACATAGTGTGTTCATATACAGAAAATAATTAAATACTTCTTCAAAAAAAAGGTGGGAGGGCCCATAAACTTCCCTCTTCCGCCCTAAAATAAGACTTTTCTTGGGGGAGAAATACTGACCTTTTGCCACATATTTTACAGTGTTCTGTTTTTAATTTGATGTGAATATTTTTCTATAGCTAAATACAAAATTAGATATAGTCAGATGTTATGAATACACAAAGGTTAAAATCGAAGTGCTTGAGACATTGTGGTTAACAAGATCAAGCTTTCAGATTCTGCTCTTTGCTTTTGAACCTGTTCTGTTCCTTCCAGGTTGTCAGTATTGCATACATTTCCAATCATCAGCACATGAGTGTGTCCTCTTGGTTAAAGGAGGGGTTTTTACACTGTGAACAGATGAGTGATAAAACTGATGCTTAGAATACCAAATGCATGGTAAGCCTGAAGTATTTAGCATTTCTATTGCGTATGATGTTCAAGTGTAGGAATTTAAAAGATTGTTTTGTTTGGAGACAAAGACTCAATTTTTGTATCCCTGACTGGCTTGTAACACACTTACGTGGCTCAGGGTCATCTCAAACTGATGGTGACCTCCTCTTCAGTCTTGTGAGTTCTGGGATTACAAGTACATACCATTGTTGTCCCCTATTCTTCATCTTTAAAACCTATACATCTAGAACTAAGATTAAGTTATCCAGTAACTTTATTACATCTACTCTTATTATCATTATCATTATCATTATTATTGTCCGTGTATCTTTGTGTGGTTTGTGAATCCATAGTGTGCATGGTGTCAGAAGTCAAATTAAGAAAGTCAGTTCTGCACCCTTAATAGAAGGGGAGGGGAAGAGGTTAGGGGTGTGATGGACAGAGAAAGGGAATAACATTTGAAATATAAATAAGAAATACCTGATTTAAAAAGTGGAAAAAATTAAAAAAAAGAAAATGAAATATTTTAAAATTATATATAAAAAAAGTCAGTTCTGTCCTTCCAGCCATTGGACATGAAATCTTGAACCAAACTCGTATCTTCAGGTTTAGCAGGCAACATGTTTATCTGCTGCTGCACTTCTTTTTTCCCTTACATTATTATTATTATTATTATTATTATTAATTATTTTGAAGCAGACTCTATGTCTTCCAAGATAGTCTCAACTTTTTTGGGTAACCCAGAGTAACCTCACATTCAAAATTCTACTAGCTTAGCCTCCTGTAAACAGAAGATATCTAGTTTTATAAGCTAAATGAATGATTGATTATTCTGGAAGAAATATGAATATTTTATTAATATAGTCAAATTTTGCTTAGTGATTCAACAAATATTTACTAAGCTTCTACTCCAAACTTAGTATTTATTAAGACAGATGATAACCTTTGTTCTTGTGGGGTATACATTCTGTATGAATGGAGACAATAAACAAAATAAATTAGTGTCATGGAAAATCCAATGGAAGTGGATAAAAGGAGGGGAAATTTCAAAGTCATTGTTTATAATTTTTCCTTGTTCTGTTAATGTTACAGTGATGTCAAGAGAAGGAAGTTTATCTGTGTTCTTCTGCAGGTCAATAGGATTGAATTTTGCACACTTCACTTCATGAGCAGCTATGACCAACCTGTGGTCTGTGGATTTCATGTGTCAGAAGATTATTATGAATGTAGCCCAACACAAAATTGTCAGCTTACTTAAGAAATTTTGAGGTCTGGTAAGATCGATTAGAAGGTAAGGTGCTCATTGCCTACCTATGCAAGCCTATTGGCCTGGATTCATTTCTCAAATCTCACTTTAAGATACGGTAGAAGGAGAATACTAACTCCACAAGTTGTCCTCTGACTTTTGTGTCACTTCTGTACTTGTGCCACAGCACACACACATTATACATATGGATACACAATAACAACTACATATAAAATGTCAAAGAAACATTGAATTAAAAAATCCAATGCATCATTCTCAAACATGAGATTTGTACATGGCAACCTCATGTTACAATGTAAAAATGTTAGATACATCTACATGGGCTTCTGTGTCTGGGGCAGGATCATTTATTATAATAACAAAGGTATCTTTTTCATGGACCCAAAGTCAACTGCATATTACTATATCCCATAGTAACATGATTAAAAACAATCAAGGCAAAGAATCACATGGCATGTGTACTTATGGAGAGAAAAGTCATAATGGCTTCTTTTGAATCTTGTTTATCATAGAAAAGCTGGTATTTGAGCAACACATGCAGAATTTTAGAGATTGACCAATGAGTAATGGGCAAGGGCAGTCCAGGGAGAATAACTACTTCTTTTTTGCAAAGGCCATGAGAATTAATTATTTTAGCGTGTTTAAACAACACCAAAATTAAGGAGTATTTATCAAATTGCTGAGCAGAATCCTGAAAAGAATAGAAGAGGAAGACAGAGATAGTGGCTGACATCCAGGTATGTATAAGGCATTCTGCTGCTACTTAATTTTCTCAGTGTGCCATGGAATAAAGTCAGATATGGCTAAACATGATGGACATGCCTGAAATTGAAACAGAAGAATTCGGTGTCGGGGAGCAATGGTCTTGACATGATAGCATAATATCCAGGCGGTGTTACAGGTCAATTTATAAGAACATGAGTTCAATGAGATGTAGTTGCGTATTGTTTTGTTTCGTAGGCAAAATTCTGAACTAGCAAGAAATAGAACTATGTGTTACATTGTTGTAGTTCAGCCGACTGCACATGAAGTAAGAGTGGTAAGGAAATTCAGGGTATAAAAAGGAATAATGACATAATCAGCCTTAGCATTTAATATGGTTGGGAAGAAAAAGGTGGAGGAGGGGGAAGAAGAGGGGAAAATGAAGACATACGTTGTGGGAATATACTCCAGGCACTATAGTGGATTCTCAGAAGTAATTTGATACAAGCCTGCCTTTAAAGTTGGAATTCTGCTTACTCTAAGAATGTTCTGTGTAAATGCTTGGTGAGTGATTCCAACACCTCCTTCTTAAGGGCCACGGGAATTTCAGTACCTGAGCCCATGTTCTTAACCAATTCCGGATGGCTATTATTTTTACCTGTGACTAAGTCAGCAATTTGTAAATTTCCTGGGATTCCCATGTGTTATGGTCTAGCTATAAGACAGCTAATGATTTTTTGTTAATAACTATATTGTGCTGAGTCCACTGTGCTAAGAACTTTTAATAAGTAATTTTTAACATGTGGTGCAGACAGAACAGTCTTATGATTCCTATCATCTAGAAAAGGGCAAGAAGAAAAAATGCTTTCTAATTTATAGGTGGAATGCTTTTTTACATCAAGATATCCACAAATAGGCAAGAAAAGCCTGTTTGTAGCTCTCATATTACAAATTATTTCACCACAAAACTTTTTTCATCCTTTATCCTACACATGAGAAAATTGAAGCTATGTAACTGAACAATTTGTGCAAGATTGTGTAGCTGTAGATAGCCAGGGAAGGTCTCATATCTAGTTCTTTGAAATCCAGCAGAGAAAGGGGGATGGAGTTTCAGTCTTTCAGATTTGGATGGTGTCTTAGTTAGGGTTTCCATTGCTCTGAAAAGACACCATGATAAAGGCAACTCTTATAAAAGACACTTAACTGGGGCTAGCTTACAGGTTCAGAGGTTCAGTCCATTATAACCATGGTGCAAGCAGGCAGACATAGCACTAAAGGAGCTAAGAGTTCTATATCTTGCTCTAAAGACAAACAGGAGAAAACTGACTCTCATGTGTCTAGGAGGAGGGGCTCAAAGCCCAACCCCACAGTCCACACTTCCTCCATAGGCATCCCCAGTACCAGTAGTTGAAGAAGCTGTTATTTATTGAATGTATTTTTTTCTGGCAACTTTGTGATGAGTTAGGTGGATATAGTTATCTGGATTTATTTGTGGGTTTTCCCACTCTGTTAGATTTGTTCATGTGTTCTTTTGTGTTAGTGCTGTTTTGTTTGCTGTTTTTGTTTTTGTTGCTGTCATCATAGTTTGTTTGTTTCATTGTAACATCTGTAGTAAGGGACAGTGATAGTCTTACCTTTCAGGTTTACTCACTTACTCCTCATCAACTATGAACTCCACAGACCAAAAGGAGTCCAATTCAAATGCAAAGGCAAAGAGTCTTTATTCAAGCCCCAACTCATACCCTCCAACCTCACCAGCACAGTGAAAGCTTGGAAGGTCATGAGCTGGTACCAGCCTTGCTTATTTATCATGATTGCTGTAGCAGGATGAGGGACTTTTCAACTTGGCATCTACATGATTGGTTGACATTTGGCTGGCATAATTCTATTGGCTTGTATGAACAATGGTTGCTAGCTTAATCAATCTACTTTAAGACAGTAGGTATTTTCCCCTTAAGAACTGATTGGTTGTTGTTAGGGGTGGATTGGTCATTTCCTCAGGAGAATTGTGATGTTGCCAGGCTAGCATGGTTCTTGGAACAAGGTTTTTTTTTTTTTCAATAGCTTACTTGTTCAGAGTGCAAGTTAATTATAAAATGGTATGGAATCAAAATGGAGTTTGTTATGTTAAGCTGTGTTCTTCATGAACATCTTTCTCTTTTGGAGGACCCATTACTTGTATGTGTCCTTTATGAAAGAAGTCTTTTATACAATACTTTTACTACACCTTTTATTTATATTTAGATATGTCACCACCTACCATTGTGTAATGCATGTTAATCAGCTGTACAAGGTTACAGCCTAGGAGACATAAGCAGTACTGTACAGCTTAGGTGTATAATAGGACACAGAATCTGGATTGATGTAACTATACCTACCACAAGATGAAACAGTTTCATGATGCATGTCTCAGAATACATTCTCATCATTAAATGATGATTCATGACTGTATGCTCTTTTGAAGAGTTCTAAGATATATAACTGTGACTAAGTGAAACAAATGTTCCCAAAAGATATATTGGATGGTTAGGTTCAAACAAATTCTAATGTTTTCCCAAATGATTCAAATAGATCGTTTAAAACCCTTTGGCACTGCAGTCCCTCTTCCAAATTCAGCTTTGAATTAGAAGCTTTTATTATCGGTTAGTACTTGCGTAATTCCTTCCTTGGTACTGGCAGAAGGTTCCTGTAGATTTCACTTGAGGGGTCTATACATTCTCTGTTCACTTGTCTTCTGTGAGCCCTTTCTTAAGATTGGTAAGTATGACAGACTTTAGAAATTGATTTTGATACAGCTCACCACAAACTTAACTGACTTACTAAAGTTTCTACTGATTTAGATCTAAAGAGTGTATGTTTGTTTCTGTAGCTGAAATGTCGGAGACAAGCATATAATAAAACTTGCTGGAATATCAGAAGGCCCCAATATCATGTTCCATTTTATTCCTCGACAATTACCTGATGGTGAGCTTCATTTTTTAACATCTTTGTGTATATCTTCTAGTTAAAATTCAGGCTCAGTTGAACATGATGCTAGGCACCTGTGACTCTAGTTAGCGTGAAGCCTGTGGTAGAAGGTTCCCTGGAGCTGAAGAATTGGCAGTCAGTCTCAGCAGCATACTGAGAACCTAGCTTAACACCACAACATTTGAAATATCTTCCAGTCTAACTCAAATTTATTCTCAAGAGCAAAGCAGACATAAGTGATGGAAGTTTAGTTTTAGTTCTAAATTTGGTTTGTGTTGGGCCTTGTAAAATCATTTGACAGATGAGAATGTTCATTGTCATTGACTCTTTATTTTGATATTAATTTCTCATGTATTCTTCAAGTATGCTGCCATGTGTGGTTATGTTATTCCTTAAGTATTCAAAATCAAATTTACCAGGTAACCTCTTTTACTTAAAAGATTATATTTGCTAGATAAAGTATCTAATGCTTTTTCATGCATTTTAGAGCAAATGAGTGCCTTTCGACTCTTTCATTAGGCTCTTTGATAAGCAGGAAAGGCACAGTTGTACTATAGTTGCTGTATGTTTGCTTTACTGAATTTTCACTTCATCAGTTATTGTTAGATGAATTAGTCAAAAGTTTCATATCTAAAAGGAAACTTAATTGTGTTTGTCATATTAGTAATTTTTTAAAAAGAATGTTGACATTCAATGTATTTAGCCAAAACTCAGCTATCTATCTCCTGTTACTTTGCCTGTCAACATGGATAATCTCAAATCAACAATGCCTTTTACATTTTAAATATTTTAGATCTCTTTTATGGCTAATCCTGGTTGTGAACTTGACTACATCTGAAATCTAGTAAAAGTCAAGGAGCAGGGCCTGCCTGTAAAGGATTATTGCGATTACATCATTTGAGGTAGGAAGATCCAATCCTTCAAGGGGCAAAAATAAAAAGATATTGAAGGAAGAAGCTTTTGCCTTTTGTCTGCTTGTTCTTATTTTTACTAGTAGATTCATCTATCCTGTTGTTGATCTATTCCTTCACTGCTGTTAGAACTATGTCTTCAGCATTCCAATGTAGACTGAAGATCGCTGGCTCTCTAGAATTTCCCTGGAACCACAGAGCAGATTAAGAGTATTGAAACATCTACAGAATTGTTGAAGAATCTGGACCACAGCCTGTAAGTCACTTTAATTAATTGTGTGTGTGTGTTTTCATTATAGAGAACACTGACTAATACATATGTCATCAATGTTTTTACCCTTTATTATTTCAATTAATCAATTTTGTCCTTTAACTTTTACTCATCAATGTAGACTAAATTATAATTGCAACATTTCTATGAAATAATACTTTGAAGGCTTTTAGTAACATCCTGTGACTTAGTGAAGGATATTAACATTTTGGAGCAGGCTGTTGATTTAAAACCAGTTAGTATTCAAATCAATTTAAATTTTTGTTTAAATTATAGTTGTGAGAAATTTTGAATACTTCAATGCATTTACTTATATTTCCCTAAAGGGTGTGGTAAATTGTGGTTGTTTAAAATCTACCCAGCTTTGGGTTACCTCTACCTTATTGTGCTATTATTAGATATCTAAAATATACAGTGAAGTAACAAAGGAATTAGGTATCTTAGACATGTCTGCATTACATTCCATAGATTAGCTAGTGTGGCTAATGTTTGCCACAAAAATAACTGGGAGTTATACATTAAAAAAGACCTTTTTGATTCCTTATAAATTTCACATCATGTTCTCCATTCCCTCTCATGTCCCCATTCCTTTGTATCTGCCCTCTGCCCTTGCGACATTCCTGGCAAAAGAAAATACAGAATACAAATGAAAAAAATCTCATCATAGAAGATTCAGCATGTCATGGTGTGTCATGAAGTATACCCTTTGTCCATACATTGTTTTTTATTCAAGAGATTCTTTATTAGATGCTATTTTAGGAAGATGCCCAGGTTCTGTCCCAGGAATGTGGATATCCTCTCTCTCTATAGATCACAGTGAGTGAGGTGTTTCTTCAGAAGAGGCTAAAGTACTGGGGCCACTGAGTCCCAGGGTCAGAAGCAGAACTAGAACGTGTGTTGCTTCCATGCTTCCATGCTGGGCAGCAGCAGGGAGGAGAGACCTATGATGTGCCAGGAATCTCCATCACTACTTTAGAGTTTTGATGGACAGGCATTCATTACCTATTTATGCCATGAGGCCAATCATCGTTGGCAGCATTACAGGGTTAGAGGGCTAATCCTGGAAGAAGAACAGAGGCTGGCTCCTGCATAGTGGCACCTCTGGCCTGAAGATAGTTCCACTGAGCATGTGCAACATTGCTGTGGACCAAACCCACAGCTTGATAGGGGACACCTGTCAGGACCACAGTCTGGAGGCATTCTTTGCTGCCGTGCTCTCCTGGGACCACAGAGCTGTGGGAGGTGGTGATACTGAGGCCAGCCTCTTCACTAGAAGTGTAGCATTCACCAAGTCTGTCTGTCTTGACAATTCTGTAAGAAGTTTGATAAAGACTTCAGGGTTCAGTCAGGCCCCACCATTCTTCAGAGACGTTTCTTGTGTGACCCAGTCTAGGCAAGCATCATTGTGTCCAATGCTTCAGTCAGAGCAGTCCAAGGCTTGGTGTGTGGAGAGAAGGCACTAGTAAAGGCCTGGGTCTTTACAACATCTGTTAGAGATTTCCCCTTCACCATATCCACAAACTGGACATTGATTTCCTTCCCACAGTCGCTCTGGGCCTTCTTGGTGCTGGCACCAAGGTTGGGACAGTGTGATGGTCCATTAAGGCTGGTCCCATGATGACTATTTTGTGAACACATCCATTCTGGCACCAGCACACTGAACAGACTGTGAGGCACAGAGCAGGGCACTTTCATCCACAGTTCCTCCTTGAGCACTGAAGGGCCCTATTTAAATTGCAAACCCCATTTTACTTTTAGACTCCATTTTATGTTAACTTGCCCCTAGATTGAACTCAGTTACTGAAAAAAATCCCAACTTGTTCCTGGAACTGAGACATCCCTAGCAACAGCCACTCCATTCCTAGTGACAGCCAATTACTCTTATAAGGAAAGCACCTAATGTTCCAGATGTCCTTAAAATAGATTGCTTAAGCAAGAAACCAATGTTCACACCAAGTTGAAATCATCACTAGCCAATAGAAATGTGCCAAGCAGCAATTTTCAAATGTCAACCAATCACATAGCCGCTAAGATGGAAAGCCTCTTACCCCACAGTAACTGATAAAAAGGCAAGGCTTCACCAGCTCAGGACCTTCCACACCCATCCACTGTATTGGAGGGGTTAGAGGGTCCAAGTGTGAGCTTGAATTTTGCATATTAGTTGGATTCCCAGTAAATTTTGGTGGTCTGTGGGAACCTCGAGATCTGCGCATGACAAGCACAGTTCACTAGCACCATTCAGCAAGACTGTGGTGGAGGCAGATCAGGACTGTGGACAGTGATGAAACCACAGAGAGATAGTTCTCTCTCTCTCTCTCTCTCTCTCTCTCTCTCTCTCTCTTCTCTGACTTCTTTTTTTATTTGATATTTTAAATGTGCATTTCAAATATTATTCCCTTTCCTGGTTTCCTTCCCATAAGCCCTCTATCCTATCCCCCTCCCGCTTCTTCTATAAGGGTGTTCCCCGGTCTTCCTGCCTCCCTGACCTGACATTCTCCTACACTGAGGGGTTCAGCCATGGCAGGTCTAAGGCTTCTCCTCCCATTGGTGTCCAACAAGGCCATCTTCTGCTACATATGCACCTGGAGCCATGGGTCAGTCCATGTGTACTCTTTGGGTGGTGGTTTAGACCCTGGGAGCTCTGGTTGATTGGTATTATTGTTCTTATGCAGTTGCAAGCCCCATCAGCTCCTTCAATATTTTCTCTAACTCCTCCAACTGGGAATGTATTTGTCACACTCTGGCAGAGCCTCTCAGGACACAGCTATATCAGGCTCCTGTCAGCATGCACTTCTTGGCTTCATCAATATTGTCTAGTTTTGGTGGCTGTATATATATGGGCTGGATGCCCAGGTGGGGCAGGCTCTAAATGGCCATTCCTTTAGTCTCTGCTCCAAACTTTGTCACCATATCTCCTCCTATGAATATTTTTGTTCCTCCTTTTAAGAAGGACTGAAGCATCCACACTTTGGTCTTCCTTCTTCATGAGCTTCATGTGATTTGTGAATTGTATCTTGGGTAATTTGAGCTTTGGGGCTAATATTCACTAATCAGTGAGTGCATATCATGTGTGTATTTTTGTGATTGGGTTACCTCACTCAGGATGATATTTTTTACTTCCATCCCTTTGCCTATAAACTTCATGATACTTTGTTTTTGATAGCTGAGTAGTACTCCAATGTGTAGATGTACCACATTTTCTGTATCCATTACTCTGTTGAAGAGCATCTGGGTTCTTTCCAGTTTCTGGCTATTATAAATAAGGCTGCTAGGAATGTAGTGGAGCATGTGTCTTTGTTGTATGTTGGAGCATCTTTTGGGTATATGCCCAGGAGTGGTATAGCTGTGTCTTCAGGTAGTGGAATGTCCAACTTTCTGAGGAACCTCCAGACTGATTTCCAGAGAGGTTGTACCAGGTTGCAATCCCACCAACAATGGAGGAGTGTTCCTCTTTCTCCACATCTTTGCCAGCATCTGTTCTCACCTGAGTTTTTGATCTTAGCCATTCTGACTTGTATGAGGTGGAATCTCAGGGTTGTTTTGATTTGCATTTCCCTGATGACTAAGGATGTCGAACATTTCTTTAGGTGCTTTTCGATCGTTCGATATTCCTCAGCTGAGAGTTCTTTGTTTGGCTTTGTACCCCATATTTTAATAGGGTTATTTGGCTCTCTTGAGTCTAACTTCTTGAGTTCTGTGTATATTTTGGATATTAGCCCTCTATCAGAAACAGGATTGGTAAAGATCTTTTTCCAATCTGTTGTTGTCATTTTGTCCTAATGACAGGGTCCTTTGCCTTACAGAAGCTTTGTAGTTTTATGAGGTCCCATTTGTTGATTCTTGATCTTAAAGCATAAGCCATTGATGTTTTGTTCAGGAAATTTTCCCCAGTACCCATGTGTTTGAGAGTCTTCTCCACTTTTTCTTCTATTAGTTTGAGCGTATCTGGTTTTATGTGTAGGTCCTCTATCCACTTGAACTTAAGCTTGTATAGGGCAATAACAGTGGGTCAATTTGCATTCTTCTCCCTGCTGACCCCTAGCTCAACCAGCACCATTTCTTGAACATACTATCTTTTTTCCATAGGACAGTTTTAGCTCCTTTTTCAAAGATCAAATGACCATAGGTGTGTGGGTTCATTTCTGCGTCTTCAATTCTATTCCATCGATCTACCTGCCTGTCTCTGTACCAATACCATACAGATTTTATCACTATTGCTCTGTAATACAGCCTTAGGTCAGGGAGGGTGACTGACGCAGAAGTTCTTTTATTGTTTAGGATAGTTTTCACTATCCAGGATTTTTTGTTATTTCAAATGAATTTGCAAATTGCTCTTTCTATCTCTATGAAGAATTGAGTTGGAATTTTGATGGGGATTGCACTGAATCTGTAGATTGCTTTTGGCAAAATGGCCTTTTTACTGTATTAATCCTGCCAATCCAAGAGCATGGCAGATCTCTCCATCTTCTGAGATCTTCTTCAATTTCTCTCTTCAGAGACTTGAAGTTCTTGTCATATAGATCTTTCACTTACTTGGTTAGAGTCACACCTAGGTATTTTATGTTATTTGTGACTATTTTGAAGGGTGTCATTTCCCTAATTTCTTTCTCACCCTGTTTATCTTTTGAGTAGAGAAAGGCTACTGATTTGTGTGAGTTAATTTTATACCCAGACACTTTGCTCAAGTTGTTTATCAGGTTTAGCAGTTTTCTGGTGGAAATTTGAGGTCACTTAAGTATATTATCATATCTGTAAATAGTGATATTTTGACTTCTTCCTTTCCAATTTGTATCCCTTTGACGTCCTTTTGTTTTCTGATTGCTCTGGCTAGGACTTCGAGTACTATACTGGATAAGTAAGGAGAGAGTGGGTAACCTTGTTTAGTCACTGTATTTAGTGGGATTGTTTCAAGTTTTTTCCATTTAGTTTGGCGTTGGCTACTGGTTTGCTGTATATTGTTTTTAGTATGTTTAGGTGTGGGCCTTGAGTACCTGATCCAAGACCTTTAACAAGAAGGGGTGTTGAATTTTTTCAAATGCTTTTTCAGCATCTATTGCGATCGTCATAAGGTTTTCTTCTTTGAGTTTGTTTACATAGTGGTTTAAGTTGAAATATTTCCATATATTGAACCATCCCTGCATCAAGTAGGATGAAGCCTACTTGATCATGATGGATTGCTTTTTTGATGTGTTTGCAAGAATTTTATTGAGTATTTTAGCATCGGTATTCATAAGGGAAATTGGTCTCAAGTTCTCTTTCTTTGTTGGGTGTTTTTGTGGTTTAGGTATAAGTGTAACTGTGGCTTCATAGAACAAATTGGGTAGTGTTCCTCCTATTTCTATTTTGTGGATTAGTTTGGACAGTATGGGTACTATGTCTTTTATGAAGGTCTGATAGAATTCTGCACTAAACCAATTTGGGAATTTTTTTCATTGGTAGATTTTAATAACTGCTTTTATTTCTTTAAGATTAAAGGGATTGTTTAGATGGTTTATCTGATTCTAATTTAACATTGGTACCTGGTATCTGTCTAGAAAATTGTTCATTTTCTCCAGATTTTCCAGTTTTGTTGAATATAGACTTTTGTAATAGGATCTGATGATATTTTGAATTTCCTCAGATTCTGTTGTTATGTCTCTCTTTTCATTTCTGATTTTGTTAATTTGGCTGTACTGTCTGTGTCCTCTGGTTAGCCTGGCTAAGGGTTTATTTATCTTGTTCATTTTCTCAATGAACCAGCTCCTGGTTTTGTTGATTCTTTTTATAGTTCTTTTTGTTTCTACTTGGTTTGATTATTTCCTGCCTTCTACTCCTCTTGGGTGTATTTCTTCTTTTTGTTCTAGAGCCTTTAGGTGTACTGTCAAGCTGCTAATGTATGCTCTCCCCAGTTTCGTTTTGGTGACACTCAGAGATATGAATTTTTCTCTTAGCACTGCTTTCATTGTATCCCATAAGTTTGGGTATGTTATGTCTTCATTTTCATTAAATTATAAAAAGTCTTTAATTTCTTTCTTTATTTCTTTCTTGACCAAGTTGTCATTGAGTAGAACATTGTTAAACTTCCATCTGTATGTGGGCTTCCTGTTTTTGTTTTTTGTTTTTATTTTTTTATTTTAATTTTTTTGGTTGTTATTGAAGACAAGCCTTTTTGTTCTGATAGAATGCATGCATGGGGATTATTTTAATCTTCTTGTATCCTTTGTTGTTAGAAGTAGAATTATGTTTGTGTGGCTCTCTTCGTTTGGGTTCATTGCAAGGAGATTACTTTTTTGCTTTTTCTAGGCTATTGTTTCCCTCCTTGTGTTGGAGTTTTCCATCTGTTAGCTTTTGTAGCGCTGGATTTGTTGAAAGATATTGTGTATGTTTGGTTATCTTGGTTTCTCCATCTATGCTGATTGAGAATTTTGCTGGATATAGCAGCCTGGGCTGGCATTTGTGTTCTCTTAGGGTCTGTATGATATCTATCCAGAATCTTCTGGCTTTCATAGACTCTGGTGAGAAGTCTGGTGTTATTTTGGTAGATCTGCCTGTATATATTACTTGACCTTTTCCCTTACTACTTTTAATATTCTTTCTTTGTTTTGTGCATTTGGTGTTTTGACTCTCATTTGATGAGGAGTTGTTTCTTTTTTGGTTAAATCTATTGTTCTTTAGGTCCTTTAAGTTGGATGTCTTTGCTCTCTTCTGTACCTATTTTCCTTAGGTTTGATCTTCTAATTGTGTCTGGGATATTCTGGATCTTTGGGTTAGGAGATTTTTGTGTTTCACATTTTCTTTGATGGTTGTGTCAATGTTTTCTATGGTATCTTCTGTCCCTGAGATTCTCTTTTCTATGTCTTGTATTGTTCATGATGATAGTGGCTATGAGTCCTAATTTGTTTTCTAGGTTTTTATCTCCAGTGTTGTCTCTCTTTGTGATTTCTTTATTGTTTCTATTTCCATTTTTCAACCCTGGATGGTTTTGTTCAATTCCTTCACCTGTTTGGTTGTGTTTTCCTATAACACTTTAAGGGATTTCTGTGTTTTCTCTTTAAGGGCTTCTACTTGTTTACCTGTGTTGTCCTGTATTTCATTACGGGAGTTATTTATGTCCTTCTTAAACTCATCTATCATCATCATGGAGTCTGATTTTTAAATCCAAATTTTGTTTTTCCAGTGTGTTGGGATATCCAATATTTGCCTTGGTAGGAAAACTGGGCTCTGATGATACCAAGTAGTCTTGGTTTCTGTTGCTTGGGTTCCTGTGCTTGCCTCTTGCCATCAGGTTGTTTCTAGTTCTAGTTGGTCTTGCTGTCTCTAACAGTAGCTTGACCCTTCTGTAAGCCTGTGTGTCAGCACTCCTGTAGACCTGTTTTCTCACAGTGGGATCTGGGTACAGCGAGCTGGGGGACCGAGTCAGTTAAGGGTGCAGGCAGAAACCACAAGTGTCATGTCCCAAACTGCTTCTGGGTTTGTGCGTCCTGAGGCCTCAAAGGGGGTTACTTCGAGCTGAAGAGTTAGTTTTACCTCTGCTCTCAGGTGTGTCAGTGTTCCTTGCAACTGACTTACAGCTCTGGGTGGAGGCAGAAACTATGTTGCCTGCCCCTGACTGCTCCTAGATTCCTGTGCCCAGAGTGCATTAGCTAGGTTTCTTTTGGGCCAGGAATGTGAGCAGAACTGGCAGTCTCCCCTAAGCTCTCAAGATGGTCTGCACTTCTTAGATTTCAGATCTCACTCCCACAGGAATTGGATACAGAGAGCTGTGGGACAGTGTCAGCTCTGGGTGCAGGTAGAAACCATAAGTGTCTTGTCACAGACTTCTCCTCTGTTTGTGTGTCCTGAAGCTACCAGGTCGGTTGCTGGGAGCAGAAGAGTTGGTCTTACCTCTGCTCTCAGGTGTGTCGGCACTCCTGGTGCTGGCTTTCAGCCCCATTTGCAGGCAGAAATCGGACGGTTTCTGCTCCTGACTGCTCCTAGGTTACTGTATCCAGAGGGCACAGAGGACACTAGGCAGTTTCCTCTGAGCTCAGGATTGTCTGTACTTCTGAGAGTTCAGCTCTCTCCCAAACAGGATTTGGGTACAGAGAGCTGTGGGGCCGGTTCAACTCCAGGCACAGGGAGAAACTGGAAGGCTGATTAATGACTTTTATTCATAAATCTTTTTTTTTTTACAGTCCAGTGGTTATCCCCTCCCCAGTCCATCCTTTGATTGTTCCTCATCTCATACTTCCTCACCATTCTTAATTTCATCTCTTCTGATTTTCCCACTCTTTATATCTATATTCCATTTTGTCATTATTTTGTCTTTTACTTTTCTATCAGAACAAAATAACTGTCGAAGGAAGAAAGGGGTATATATATATATATATATATATATATATATATATAGAGAGAGAGAGAGAGAGAGAATAATATCAAATTTATTTTGATCATGATGTATGTATGTATGGTATGTATGTGTTTGTGTATGTGTGTGTCTTATGTGTGCATATATTTTTATATTTTTGGCCTAGAGTAAAATTATTCTTTGAAAACTAAAAGGCATTGATCTATTTTCTGGTCATTCAATAATAGTAAAATTTTGGGGAGAACAGACTACACTCTGCCCACATTTTTGACTCCAGAGGAAAACACCTAATGCCATCTGGGACCCTGGTGCACAGGGGCCCTGGGAAAATGTGGCACAGGCCCTCCTGGTTGTCGCCCTCACTGAGAGCTCAAAAGCAGCTCCCCACAAGCAAACTTGAGCCGCGGGACCACAGGTAAGACCACCTTTTCTGCTCCAAGCGACCTGCCTGGTGGACTCAGGACACACAGAGGCAAAATTCCTCTGGGACCAGACACTTCTGGTTTTTAGCTGGAGCCCCAACCTTGCTGATCCCCGCCCACAGCTCACTGCTCCCAAACCACTTGGGAGAGAGAGCTCACCGCCCGGACAGGTGAGCACTCCTGAGACTGCAGAGCAGGAGAGACAACCAATACTGACTACCCCTGCCCATATCCCTGGCCCAAGAGGAAACTGTATAGGGCCTCTGGGAACCGGAAGATAGAGGCACTCAAGCGGCAGGTCCCCTGCCGTCCAGATACTGCCCGGACCTGAAGGGACCCAGTCAACAGATCTCTGCACCCAAATCCTGTGGGAGGGAGAGCTAAACCTTCAGAGGGGCAGACACGCCTGGGAAGCCAGAAGAGACTACACTCTGCCCACATTTCTGACTCCAGAGGAAAACACCTAATGCCATCTGGGAACCTGGTGCCCGGGAACCTCAGGAAAAGGCAGCGCAGATCCTCCTGGTTGTCGCCCTCACAGAGAGCTCAAAAGCATCCCCCCAGGAGCAACTTGAGCCCCGGGACCACAGGTAAGACCAAATTTTCTGCTCCAAGCGACCTACCTGGTGGACTCAGGACACAGGCACACAGGAACAGCTGAAGACCAGTAGACAGGAAAGACTACACGCCCGAAAGCAGAACACTCTGTTCCCATAACTGGCTGAAAGAAAACAGGAAAACAGGTCTACAGAACTCCTGACACACAGGCCTATAGGACCGTCTAGCCACTGTCAGAAATAGCAGAACAAGGTAACACCAGAGACAACCTGATGGTAAGAGGCAAGCGCAGGAACCCAAGCAACAGAAACCAAGATTACATGCCATCATCGGAGCCCAATTATCCCACCAAAGCAAACACTAAATATCCAAACACAACAGAAAAGCAAAATTGAGATTTAAAAATCACATTTGATCATGATGATGGAGGACTTCAAGAAAGACATAAAGAACTCCCTTAGAGAAACACAGGAAAACATAAATAAACAAGTAGAAGCCTATAGAGAGGAATCACAAAAATCCCTGAAAGAATTCCAGGAAAACACAATAAAACAGGTGAAGGAATTAAAAATGGAAATAGAAGCAATAAAGAAATAACACAGGGAAACAACCCTGGATGTAGAAAACTAAAGGAAGAGACAAGGAGCCATACATACAAGCAACATCAACAGAATACAAAAGATAGAAGAGAGAATCTCAGGAGTAGAAGATTCCATAGAAATCATTGACACAACAGTCAAAGAAAATGTAAAACGGAAAAAGCTACTGGTTCAAAACATACAGGAAATCCAGGACTCAATGAGAAGATCAAACCTAAGGATAATAGTATAGAAGAGAGTGAAGACTCCCAGCTCAAAGGACCAGTAAATATCTTCAACAAAATCATAGAAGAAAACTTCCCTAACTGAAAGAAAGAGGTGCCCATAAACATACAAGAAGCCTACAGAACTCCAAATAGATTGTACCAGAAAAGAAACTCCTCGTGCCTCATAATAGTCAAAACACCAAATACACAAGAAAGAATACTAAAAGCAGTAAGTGAAAAAGTCAAGTAACATATAAAGGCAGAACTATCAGAATCACACCAGATTTCTCACCAGAGACTATGAAAGCCAGAAGATCCTGGACAGATGTCATACAGACCCTAAGAGAACACAAATGCCAACCCAGGTTATTGTATCCAGCAAAACTCTCAACTAACATAGATGGAGAAACCAAGATATTCCATGACAAAACCAAATTTACACAATATCTTTCTACAAATCCAGCACTACAAAGGATAATAAATGGTAAAGCCCAAAATAAGGAGGCAAGCTATACCCTAGAAGAAGCAAGAAACTAATCATTTTGGCAACAAAACAAAGAGAAGAAAAACACACAAATGTAACCTCATATCCAAATATGAATATAACAGGAAGCAATAATCACTATTCCTTAATATCTCTCAACATCAATGGTCTCAACTCCCCAATAAAAAGACATAGATTAACAAACTGGATACACAATGAGAAACCTGCATTCTGCTGCCTAAGGAAACCCACCTCAGAGAAAAGACAGACACTACCTCAGAGTGAAAGGCTGGAAAACAACTTTCCAAGCAAATGGTCGGAAGAAGCAAGCTGGAGTAGCCATTCTAATATCCAATAAAATCAATTTTCAACTAAAAGTCATCAAAAAAGATAAGGAAGGACACTTCATATTCATCAAAGGAAAAATCCACCAAGATGAACTCTCAATCCTAAATATCTATGCTCCAAATAAAAGGGCACCTACATACATAAAAGAAACCTTACTAAAGCTCAAAGCACACATTGCACCTCACACAATAATAGTAGGAGATTTCAACACCACACTCTCATCAATGTACAGATTATGGAAACAGAAATTAAACAGAGACATAGACAGACTAAGAAAAGTCATGAACCAAATGGACTTAACAGATATTTATAGAACATTCTATCCTAAAACAAAAGAATATACCTTCTTCTCAGCTCCTCATGGTACTTTCTCCAAAATTGACCATATAATTGGTGGTAAAACAGGCCTCAACAGATACAGAAAGATAGAAATAATCCCATGTGTCCAATCAGACCACCACGGGCTAAAGCTGGTCTTCAATAAAAATGAGGGAAGAATGCCAACATATACACGGAAGTTGAACAGTGCTCTACTCAATGATAACCTGGTCAAGGAAGAAATAAAGAGAGAAATTAAAGACTTCTTAGAATTTAATGAAAATGAAGGTACAACATACCCAAACTTATGGGACACAATGAAAGCTGTGCTAAGAGGAAAACTCATAGCTCGGACTGCCTGCAGAAAGAAACAGGAGAGAGCATATATCAGCAGTTTGACAGCACACCTAAAAGCTCTAGAACAAAAAGAAGCAAATACACCCAGGAGGAGTAGAAGGCAGAAAATAATCAAACTCAGAGGTGAAATCAAACAAGTAGAAACAAAAAGGACTATACAAAGAATCAACAGAACGAAAAGATGGTTGTTTGAGAAAATCAACAAGATAGATAAACCTTAGCCTGATTAATGAGAGGACACAGAGAGTGTGTTCAATTTAACAAAATCAGAAATGAAAAGGGAGACATACCTACAGAATCAGAGGAAATTCAAAAAAATCATCAGATCCTACTACAAAAGCCTATATTCAACAGAACTTGAAAATCTGAAGGAAATGGACAATTTCCAAGACAGATACCAGGTACCGACATTAAATCAGGAATAGATAAACCACTTAAACAACCCCATAACTCCTAAAGAAATAGAAGCAGACATTAAAGGTCTCCCAACCCAAAAGAGACCAGGTCCAGACGGGTTCAGTGCAGAATTCTATCAGACCTTCATAGAAGACCTCATACCAATACTATCCAAACTATTCCACAAAATTGAAACAGATGGAGCACTACCAAATTCCTCCTATGAGCCACAATTACTCTTATACCTAAACCACACAAAGACCCAACAAAGTAAGAAAACTTCTACCAATTTCCCTTATGAATACTGACACAAAAATACTCAATAAAATTGTTGGAAACCAAATGCAAGAGCACATCAAAACAATCTTCCATCATGATCAAGTAGGGTTCATTCCAGGGATGCAGGGATGGTTTAATATACAGAAAACCATCAACATAATCCACTATATAAACAAACTGAAAGATAAAAACCACATGATCATTTCATTAGGTGCCGAGAAAGCATTTGATAAAATTCAAAACCCCTTCATGATAAAAGTCCTGGAAAGAATAGGAATTCAAGGCCCATACCTAAACATAGTAAAAGCCATATAGAGCAAACTAGTAGCTAATATTAAACTAAATGGAGAAAAACTTGAAGCAATCCCACTAAAATCAGGGACTAGACAAGGCTGCCCACTCTCTCCCTACTTATTCAATATAGTTCTTGAAGTTCTAGCTAGAGCAATCAGACAACAAAAGGAGATCAAAGGATACAAATTGGAAGGGAAGAAGTCAAAATACCACTATTTGCAGATGATACGATAGTATATTTAAGTGATCCCAAAAGTTCCACCAGAGAACTACTAAACCTGATAAACACCTTCAGCAAAGTGGCTGGGTTTAAAATTAACTCAAATAAATCAGTAGCCCTCCTCTACACAAAAGAGAAACAAGCCGAGAGAGAAATTAGGGAAAAGACAACCTTTTTTTCTTTATTAACTTCAGTATTTCTTATTTACATATCGATTGTTATTTCTTTCTCTAGTTTCCGGGCCAACATCCCCCAACCCCTCCCCCTCCCCTTCTATATGGTTGTTCCCCTCCCTATCCTCCTACCGTTACCTCCCTCCCCCCAACAATCACGTTCACTGGGAGTTCAGTATTAGCAGGACCAAGGGCTTCCCCTTCCACTGGTGTTCTTAATAGGATATTCCTTGCTACCTATGACATTGAAGCCCAGGGTCAGTCCATGTATAGTCTTTGGGTAGTGGCTTAGACCCTGGAAGCTCTGGTTGCTTGGCATTGTTGTTCATATGGGGTCTCAAGCCCCTTCAAGCTCTTCCAGTCCTTTCTCTGATTCCTTTAATGGGAGTCCCGTTCTCAGTTCAGTGGTTTGCTGCTGGCATTCGCCTCTGTATTTGCTGTATTCTGGCTGTGTCTCTCAGGAGAGATCTACATCTGGTTCCTGTAGGCCTGTACTTCTTTGCTTCATCCATCTTGTCTAATTTGGTGGCTGTATATGTATGGGCCACGTGATGACACCCTTCTTAATTGTTACAAATAATATAAAATACCTCAGTGTGACTCTGATCAAGCAAGTGAAAGATCTGTGTGATAAGAACTTCAAGCCTCTGAAGAAAGAAATTGAAGAAGATCTCAGAAGATGGAAAGATCTCCCATGCTCATGGATTGGCAGGATTAATATAGTAAAAATGGCCAATTTACCAAAAGTGATCTACAGATTCAATGCAATCCTCATCACAATACCAGTCCAATTCTTCAGAGAGTTAGGCAGAAAAATTGCAAATTCATCTGGATTAACAAAAAACCCAGGATAGCTAAAACTATCTTCCACTATTAAAGACTTCCGGAGGAATCACTATCCCTGAACTCAAGCAGTATTACAGAGCAATAGTGATAAAAACTTCATGGTATTGGTACAGAGACAGACAGATAGACCAGTGGAATAGAATAGAAGACCCAGAAATGAACCCACACAATTAGGGTCACTTGAGTTTTGACAAAGGAGCCAAAACCATCCAAAGGAAAAAAGATAGCATTTTCAGCAAATGGTGCTGGATCAACTGGAGGTCAGCATGTGGAAGAATGCAGATCGATCCATGCTTATCACCCTGTATGAAGCTTAAGTCGAAGTGGATCAAGGACCTCCACATCAAACCAGATACACTCAAACACATAGAAGAAAAAGTGGGGAGGAATCTGGAACACATGGGCATTGGAGAAAATTTCCTGAACAAAACACCAATGGCTTATGCTCTAAGATCAAAATAGACAAATAGGATCTCATAAAACTACATACCTTATGTAAGGGAAAAGAAACCATTGTTAGGATACAACGGCAACCAACAGATTGGGAAAAGATCTTTACCAATCCTACAACAGATAGAAGCCTTATATCCAAAACATACAAAGAACTCAAGAAGTTAGACTTCAGGGAGACAATTAACCCTATTAAAAATGGGGTTCAGAGCTAAACAAAGAATTCACAGCTGAGGAATGCCGAATGACATAGAAACACCTAAAGAAATGTTCAACATCTTTAGTCATAAGGGAAATGCAAATCAAACAACCCTGAGATTCCACCTCACACCAATGAGAATGGCTAAGATCAAAAACTCAGGTGACAGCAAATGCTGGACAGGATGTGGAGAAAGAATAACACTCCTTCATTTTTGGTGGGATTGCAGACTGGTACAACCATTCTGGAAATCAGTCTGGAGGTTCCTCAGAAAATTGGACATTGAACTACCTGAGGACCCAGATCTACCTCTCTTGGGAATATATCCAAAAGATGTCCCAACATATAAAAAAGACACGTGTCCCACTATGTTCATAGCAGCCTTATTTATAATAGCCAGAAGCTGGAAAGAACCCAGATGCCCTTCAACAGAGGAATGGATACAGAAAATGTGGTACATCTACACAATGGAATATTACTCAGCTATCCAAAGCAATGGCTTTATGAAATTCATAGGCAAATGGATGGAACTGGAAAATATCATCCTGTGTGAGGTAACCCAGTCACAGAAAAACACACAATGTATGCACTCATTGATAAGTGGTTATTAGCCCAAATGCTTAAATTACCCTAGATGCATAGAACACATGAAACTCAAGAAGGATTACCAAAATGCGAATGCTTCTCTCCTTCTTTAAAAGGGGAACAAGAATACTCTTGGCAGGGAATAGGGAGGCAAAGTTTAGAACAGAGGCAGAAGGAACACCCATTCAGAGTCTGCCCCACATGTGTCCCATACATATACAGCCACCCAATTAGATAAGATGGATGAAGCAAAGAAGTGCAGGCCGACAGGATCCACATGTAGATGTCTCCTGAGAGACACAGCCAGAATACAGCCAATACATAGGCGAATGCCAGCAGCAAACCACTGAACTGAGAACGGGACCCCCATTGAAGGATTCAGAGAAAGGACTGGAAGAGCTTGAAGGGGCTCGAGACCCCATATGTACAACAATGCCAAGCAACCAGAGCTTCCAGGGTCTAAGCCACTACCCAAAGACTATACATGGACTGACCCTGGGCTTCAATGTCATAGGTAGCAAGGAATATCCTATTAAGAGCACCAGTGGAAGGTGAAGCCCTCGGTCCTGCCAAGACTGAACCCCCAGTCAACGTGATTGTTATGGGGAGGGTGATAATGGGGGGAGGATGGGGAGGGGAACACCCATATAGAAGGGGAGGTGGAGGGGTTAGGGGATGTTGGCTGGGAATTGGGGAAGGGGAATAGCAATCAAAATGTAAATAAGAAATACTCAAGTTAATAAAGATGGAAAAAAAAAAACCTCTTTTCCACCAAACTAGAAAAATCTTTGAAAAATATTAATTTTTTTCGCCATGTACCAGCTACCAAAGTTAAGATCAGATAAGCTATTTCCACAAACATATGGCTCTTATTGAATCAGAATTATTAAATTTCTCCTCACCTGCTTGTCCAAGACTATCCATGTGAATCTCTAAACAGCCCAGGTTGTTGCAAAGACTGTATATGGTTCTGTACAAATTGATAGTAAGTCCTAATCACTGAAGACAACATCTACGGAAGTCAATGAAGATGGAGAAAGAAAGCTAATGCCTTTATAGACCCTTAACCCCTCTATTCCAGAGTTTTTGGTACAGGAACCTTTTCTCCTGGCTCTCATAAGTGTCAATCATAACATAAACACCAAGATAAACAAACCCTTTGACAACAATGGAGTACTTCCTGCAATATCTAATAGGGCATTGGTGGCACAATGGTTGTGTGAGTAACCAACCAATATAGGATTTGGCTTAAGGCCCATTCCGCTAGACATTACCCATACCTGATACTGCTTGGGTAACCTTGAATTGAATCAGAATAGATAGCCTGAGGACTTAGGATAAAATAAAAAAATACTGGTCTAAAAAGAGAAAAGAAATTTAGTGATAAAAATGACTCTTAATGATACATTGCTATAATCATAGGTCAGTGTCTTGTTCAACTATCACCAATGAACCTTCCTTCTCCAGAAGGTAGCAAAAATATAGAGACCCTTGGCCAGATATTACTAGATCATTCAGTAGTAAATATTATGTGTTCATCAAATCCCTCACCTTAGATCTAAGGAAATCCCATGTAGGAAGAGGTAGAAATAATATAAGAGCCCAAATCCTATGGGGGAGAGAGCTGGACTCTCAGAAGTGCAGACAATTCTGAGAGCTCAGGGGAAACTACCACTTCTGCTCACATTCCTGACTCAAGAGGAGCTGACCTAGAGACCTCTGGACACAGGAATCTAGTAGCAGTCAGGGATAGGATCCTTCCAGTCTCTACCTGCACCCAGAGCTGAAAGCCCATCCCCAGGAGCGCTGACACACCTGAAGGCAGAGGTAAGACCACCACTTCTGTTCTGAGGGACCTACCAGGAGCCCTCCAGATACACAGGAGAAGTCTGGGACAGGATACTTCCATTTTCTGCCTGCCCCCTCAGCTGACCCTGTGACAAAACTCTCTGTACATGAACCATGCTGGGAGAAAGTCAGTCTTCAGGCTTACAGGAGGGTCAAGCCACTGCAAGAGATAGCAGGATCAGCTAATATCAGAGACAACCAGATATCAAGAGGCAACTGCAGGGACCTAAGCAACAGAAACCAAAAGTACTTGGAATCATCAGAGCCCAGTTCTCCCTCCAAGGAAAATACTGGATATACCAACACACTGGAAAAGCATGATTTGGATTTAAAATCACATCTTATGATGATTATAGAGGACTTTAAGAAGAACATAAATAACTCCCTTAAAGAAATACAGGACAACACGGGCAAACAAGGTAAACAAGCAGAAGCCCTTAAAGAGGAAACACAAAAATCCCTTAAAGAATTACAGGAAACAAAACCACACAGGTGAAGAAATTGAACAAAACCATCCAGGATTTAAAAATGGAAATAGAAACACTAAAGAAACCACAAAGGGAGACAACCCTGCAGATAAAAACCCCAGCAAAGAGATCAGGAGTCATAGATGCTAGCAACACCGAAAAAATAAAAGAGATAGAAGAGAGAATCTCAGGGGAAGTAGACACCATAGAAAACATTGATACAACCATCGAAGTAAATGGAAAATGGAAAAAGCTCCTAATCAAAATCATCCAGGAAACTCGGACACAATTAGAAGATCAAACCTAAAGATAATAGGTATATAAGAGAGCGAAGATTCCCAACTTAAAGGGTCAGTAAACATCTTCAACAAAATTATAAAAGAAAACTTCCATAACCCAAAGAAAGAGATACCAAAAAAAAAAAAAAAACCATGCAAGAAGCCTACAGAACTCCAAAGAGATTGGACCAGAAAAAAATGCCACCTGTCACATAATAGTCAAAACACCAACTGCACAAAACAAAGAAAGAGTATTAAAAGCAGTAAGGGAAAAGGTCAAGTAACATATAAAGGCAGACCTATCAGAATTACACCAGACTTCTCACCAGAGACTATGAAAGCCAGAAGATCCTGGACAGCTGTCATATAGATCCCAAGAGAACACAAATGCAGCCCAGGCTATTATACCCAGCAAAGCTCACAATTAACACAGATGGAAAAACCAAGATATACCATGACAAAGCCAAATTTACCCAACATCTTTCCACAAATCCAGCCCTATGAAAGATAATAGATGGACTCCAACACAAGGAGGAAACTACACCATAGAAAAGCAAGAAAGAAATAATCTCTTAACAAACCAAAAAAAAAAAAAAATCACACAAACATAATTCCCCCTCTAATAAGAAAAAATAAAAGGAAGCAACAATCACTATTCCTTAATATCTCTTAACATCAATGGACTCAATTCTCCAATAAAACCACATAGATAGACTAACAGACTGGATACATCAACATTTTGCTGCATACAGGAAATACACTTCAGTGGCAAAGACAGACATAACCTTAAAGTAAAAGGCTGGAAAACAATTCTCTAAGGAAATGGTCCCAAGAAAAAGGCTGGAGTAGCCATTCTACTATTGAATAAAACCTACGTTCAACCAAAAGTTATCAAAAAAGATAAGGAAGGACACTTTATATAAGTCAAAGGAAAAATCCACCAAGATGAACCTGAATATCTATGCTCCAAAGACAAGGGCACCTACATTCATAAAAGAAACCTTACTACCTTACTAAAGCTCAAAGCACACATTGCACCTGAAACAATACTAGTGGGAGACTTCAACACCCACTCTCATAAATGAAAAGATCATGGAAACAGAAATTAAGCAGTGTCACAGAGAAACTAACAGAAGTAATGAAGCAAATGGATTAACAGATATCTATAGAAAATTTCATCCTAAAATAATATACCTTCTTCTCAGCTCCTTATGGTACCTTCTCCAAAATTGACCATATAATCAGTCACAAAACAGGCCTCGAAAACTATAAGAAGATTGAAATAGTCCCATGCATCCTATCATATCACCATGGACTAAGGCTGATTGGTCTTCAATAACAACAAAAAATGATAGAAATCCCACATACGCATGGAAGTTGAACAATGCTTATTGGTAACTTGGTCAAGGAAGAAATAAATTAAAGACTTCTTAGAGTTTAATGAAAATGAAGATACAACATACCCAAACTTATGGGACACAATGAAAGCCATGCTAAGAGAAAAACTCATAGCTCTGAGTGCCTCCAAAAAGAAACTGGAGAGAGCATACATTAGCAGCTTGACAGCACATCTGAAAACTCTAGAATAAAAAGAAGCAAATACACCCAACAGGAGTAGACAGCAGAAAACAATCAAACTCAGAGCCCAAATCAACCAACTAGAAACAAAAAGGACTATACAAAGAATCCAAAAAAAAAAAACAAAAACAAAAACACAAAAACAAAACAAAACAAACAAAACAAAAACAAAAACAAAAAACCCCCAAACAAACCCAGGAGCTGGTTCTTTGAAAAAAAAAATCAAGAAGAAAGATAAACCCTTAGTCAGACTAACCAGAGGGCACGGAGGGAGTATCCAAATTAACAAAATCAGAAATGAAAAGAGAGACATTAACAACAGAATCCGAGGAAATTAAAAAAATCATCAGATCCTATTACAAAATCTTATATTCCACAAAACTGGAAAATCCGGAATAAATGGATAATTTTCTAGACTGATACCAGGTACCTAAGGTAAATCAGGATCAGATAAACTGTATAAATAGTACCATAGCTCCTACAGAAATAGAAACAATTATTAAAAGACTCCTAACCAAAAAATCCCCAGGACCAGATGGTTTTAGTAGACAATTCTATTAGACCTTCATAGAAGACTTAATACCAATACTGTGCAAACTATTGCCCAAAATAGAAACAGACAGGGCACTAGCAAATTCCTTCTATGAACCCAAAATTTTGTTGGTACCTAAACCACACAAAGACCCAACAAAGGGAACTTCAGACCAATTTCCCTTATCAATATCAATAAATACTCAATAAAATTCTCACAAACCAAAGCAAGAACAAATCAAAAAAATCATCCACCCTGATCAAGTACACTTCATCCCAGTGATGAAAGGATGGTTCAATATACAGAAATCCATCAATGTAATTCACTATGTAAACAAACTCAAAGAAAAAAACCACATGACCATTTCATTAGATGCTGAGAAAGCATTTGACAAGATTCAACACCCCTTCATGATTAAAGGCCTGGAAATATCAAGAATTCAAGGCCTATAAATAAACATAGTAAAAGCAATATACAGTAAACCAGTAGCCGACATCAAACTAAAAGGAGAGAAACTTGAAGCAATCCCACTAAAATCAGGGACTAGACAAGGTTGCCCACTCTCTCCCTACTTATTCAATATAGTACTCCAAGTCCTATAGCAATCAGACAACAGAAGGAGGTCAAAGGGATACAAATTGAAAAGAAAGAAGTGAAAATATCACTTTTTGCAGATGATATGACAGTATAGATAAATGACCCCCAAAGTTCCACCAGAGGACTTGTAAGCCTGATAAACAACTTCAGCAATGTGGCTGGGTATAAAATTAACTCAAAAAATTTTAGTAGCCTCCCTTTACTCAAAGGATAAGCAGGTTCAGAAAGGAATTAGGGAAACGACAGTCTTTACAATAGTCCCAAATAACATAAAATACCTCACTGTGACTGTTACCTAGCAAATGAAAGATCTGTATGACAAGAACTTCAAGTCTCTGAAGAAAGAAATTGAAGAAAACCTCAGAAGATGGAAAGACCTCCCTTGCTCATGGATTGGCAAGATTAATAATGTAAAAATGGCCATCTTTCCAAAAGCAATCTACAGATTCAATGCGATTTCTATCAAAATTGCAACTCAATTCTTCATAGAGTTAGAAAGAACAATCTGCAAATTCATTTGGAATAACAAAATCACAGGATAGTGAAAACTATCTTAAACAGTAAAAGAACTTCTGGGGGGAATCACCATCCTGACCTCGAGCTGTATTACAGAGCAATAGTGATTGAACACTCTATGGTATTGGTGCAGAGACAGGCAGGTAGATCAGTGGAACAGAAATGAAGACCAAGAAATGAACTCACACACCTATGGTCACTTGATCTTTGCCAAAGGAGCTAAAACCATTCACTCGAAAAAAGATAGCATTTTCAGCAAATGGTGCTGGTTCAACTGGAAGTCAGCATGTAGAAGCATTCTTATTGCCCTAAACAAAACTTAAGTCCAAGTGGATCAAGGACCTCCACATAAAAGCAGAAACACGCAAACTAATAGAAGAAGTGGGGAAGAGCACTGGACACATGAGCACTGGGGAAAATTTCCTGAACAAAACACCAATGGCTTATGTTGTAAGATCATGACTGGACACATGGTACCTGATAAAATTGCAAGGCTTCAGTAGGACAAAAAATACTGTCATTAGGACAAAACAGCAGCCATTAGATTGGAAAAAGATCTTTACCAATCGTACATCTGATAGATGGCTAATATCCAATATATACAAAGAATTCAAGAAGATAGACTCCAGAGAGTGAAATAATCCTATTAAAAATGGGGTGCAGAGATAAACAAAAAATTCTCAGCTGAGGAATATCGAATGGGTCAGAAGTACCTAAAGAAATGTTCAACATCCTTAGTCATCAGGGAAATTGAAATCAAAACAACCCTGAGATTCCACCTCATACCAGTCAGAATGGCTAGGATCACAAACTCAGGTAACAACAGATGCTGTTGAGGATGTGGAGAAAGAGGAACACTCCTCCATTGTTGGTGGGATTGCAAGCTGGTACAACCACTCTGGAGGTTCCTCAGAAGATTAGACATACCTGAGGATCCAGCTATACCACTGCTGGACATGTAATAAGGACACATGCTCCACTAAGTTCATATTATTATTCATAATAGCCTAAAGCTGGAAAAAGCCCTGATGTTCTGCAACAGAGGAATGCATGTAGAAAATGTGGTACATCTACACAATGGAATACTAGTCACCTAGTCATACTAGTCACAATGACTTCATCAAACTTGTAGGCAAATGGATGGAACTAGAAAATATCTTTCTGAGTGAGGTAACTCAATCACAAAAAACCATACATGGTATGCACTTACTGATATGTGGATATTAGCCCAAAAGCTCGGAATACCCAAGATACAATTCAGAGACCGCATGAAGCTCAAGAAGAAGGACAACCAAAGTGCAGCTGCATGAGTCCTTCTTTAAAGGGGGAACCAAGATATTCATAGGAGGAAATATGAAGACAAAGTTTGGAGCAGAGTCTGAAGGAATGAGCATTCAGAGCCTGCACCACCTGGGGATCCAGCTACTGGGGATACACCTACTGCCACCAAACCCAGACAATATTGCTGATGCCAAGATGCTGAGAGGAGCCTGATATTGTTGTTTCCTGAAAGACTTGGCCAGAGCATGACAAATACAGAGGCAAATGCTTGAGCCAACCATAGAACCGAGAAGGAATCCCCATTGGAGGAGTTAGAGAAAGGATTAAAGGAGCTGAAGGGGTTTGCAACCCAATAGGAAGAACAATACCAACCAACCAGAGCTCCCAAAAATAAACCATCATCCATAGAGTACACATGGACAGACCCATGGCTCCTGGTGCATATGTAACAGAGGATGGCCTTGTTGGGCACCAATGGGAGGAGAAGCCGTTGGTCCTGCCAAGGCTGAACTCCCCTGTGTAGGAGAATAAGCTCAGGGAAGTGGGAAGAGTGGGTTGTTGAGTGGGGGTATACCTTCTTAGAAGAAGGGGTAGGGGAGATGGGATGGGGGTTTATGGATGGGAAACCTGGAAAGGATAACATTTGAAATGTAAATAAAAAATACCCATTTTAAAAAAAAAAAAGTATAAGAGCCAGAGGTCAGGGAGTAAATAAAAAAGAAAACAAGAACAAAACAACAACAAAAACAAAAATAATAACAACAACAAAAAACTCAAGACTCTCTAAATCACCACAAAGCTCATGTGAACTCACAGAGAATGAAGCAACATGCACAAGGGGTGTATATGTCTTCACCGGGTCCTCTATGCTTATATTCTGCCTTCTTATTTAGTGCTTTTATGGAATTTTTGAATGTTTGAGAGAGTGGGTCTCTGACTCTTGTGCTCTCTTTCTCTTGGACTATTTTTCTTTTTTTGGTCTGTACTGTCTACCTTTGAGGTAATAGTTTTTGTTTTTATCTTATTATATTTTATTTTGCTAATTTTTCAAAGAAATCGAATGAATGAATGAAAAAAAATGAATGAAAAAGTACCCACTGTGGTAAAGTTTAACAACTGAACTGTCATTTATACCTCCTGGGAGAGGGGAAATCAATTATCTTCAATGAAGTGACCCTGAGTAGATCAAATACTCCAGGTCAGGCTTCATTTCCAAAGGAATCTCTTCTCCACATACTCTCTCTACTTTAATTTCTCACTATATGTATTCATTTATTTTGACAATAATTAAAGCTATGATCTGAATCATTAGCACAGTTTTGCTTACTTTTCCAATGCCACAGGAACTGAGATTCATAAAGTTTTTAGAATTTTTAAGACATTGAAATTAAAATATAATTTTATCATTTCCCTATTTTTATTTTCCTCCTATCTCCTCCCAAACACAGTCCTTTGCTACTTCTAAAATTTATGGCCTGTGTTTTATATATAGACCTTAACATATAAATCTCAAGATAACCTATTTGTGAACTTTGCCCTGGGGAAAACTATTTCTCCTGCTCTCAGTATTTCTTAGTTGCCTATAGTTCTTTGTCTAAACTTGAGCTCCCATGAGATTTGCCCCCTTCTTTAACAAGAGCCTGTCTGTTAGAGTCGTCTTTGTTCAAGTCTTATTTAGAAAGCCCTGTTAGGACTTCACGGGCATAGTGACTCTGATAATAGTAAGATAAAATATGAAAACTTCCTGCTCCCCTGGGTCTTACAATTCTTTCTACCTTTTCTACGATCTCTGAGCCTTAGTTTCAAGAATTATATTGTTGATGTATCAGGTGAAGCTGGGAACCATATAGTCACTTGTCTGCAAATTTTTTAATCAATTGTGGTTTTCTATAATGGTCATTCTTTCAAGGAGATGTTGCTTTGATAAGGAGCAAGACCTATACTTATCTTGGCATATATGGATAAATAAATAGACTATTAGTTAGGAATCACTTTGATTTAATAAAGTGGAAATTGTAGGTTCTCCCCAAAATTGGCACCAGGTAGTTGTGTAGGTTTCCAGGCATAATTGCCCTCTTACTGAGTAAGACGTATAGTCACAGAGTTGTGGGTTACAGCCAATAGTTTTTACCACTATTGTGTCTTTTGAGATACGGCACTATGCTGGTCATTGTTGTACTCTATATGTATTATAGTCATGTGCGACTATTTGTTTCTTCCCATTCTTGGAAAGCTTGCATGGAATCTTTAGGGAAGAAACTTTCAAGTTAGAGTTAATGGAGGATCTTCCAGATCCTGTATATGAACTATGTGGTATCTTTAGCAATAGGACATTTTTGTCAGCGTCTGTGAGGCAATCAAAGGTAATAGCAAAAGCAGGGAGTCACTTGGACTATCATGACCAACAACTGAGAACCAGGCTTCTCATGGTTAGACTGTTTTTTTATTTTTTCTATGGACCTTGGTGGAATAATCAGTTTAATGGATTAAGATACTGGGAATCTTTCAACTGTGGCAGCGAAAGTAGAGCAGCAGAAGCCTCAATACTAGGATTATTTGAATGTTAACATTCTGCTAAATTGTTCTTTTCTGGTAAAACTAAATTTTATTTATGTATAAATCAGAGGGTTTGGCACACAAAGTTGTGGATTTATTTGTCCTTATTATATATACAATGTTCTGCTTGCATGTATACCTACATACTAGAAGAGCATGCCATATCTCTTTATTTTTTTTCCTTCTTTCTTTTCTTTTATTATTGGATATTTTTATTTACATTTCAAATTTTATCCCCTTTCCCAGTCTCCCATTCATAAACCCCCTATCCCATCTTCCCTCCCCCTGCTTCTATGGGGATATTACTCCACCCACCCAATGACCCTTTCCTATCTCCCTAACCTGACATTCCCCTACACTGGGGCATCGAGCCTAAGCAAGACCAAGGGCGTCTCCTTCCATTGGTGCCCAACAAGTCCATCTTCTGCTACATATGCAGCTGGAGCCATGGGTGTGTCCATGTGTACTCTGTGGATGATGGTTTAGTCCCTGGAGGCTCTGGTTGGTTGGTATTGTTGCTCTTATGGGGTTACCCCTTTAGCTTCTTCAATACCCAGGTGGGCAGTCTCTGGATGTCCTTTCTTCAGCCTCTGCTCCATACTTTGTCTCTGTATTTCCTCCTGTGAGTATTTTTGTTCCCCCTTCTAAGAAGAACTGAAGCAAAAAGGCTGTGATCTTCCTTCTTCTTGAACTTCATGTGGTCTATGGATTATATCATGGGTAATCTGAGCTTTTTGGCTAATATTGACTTATCAGTGAGTGTGTACCATGTGTGATTTTTGTATTTGGGTTACCTCACTCAGGATATTCTCTAGTTCCATCCGTTGCCTATGAATTTCACGAAGTCATTGTTTTTTTTTTTTTTTTTTTTTTTAACTTGAGTAATTTTTTTTACATTTCGAATGTTATTCCCTTTCTCGGTTTCCGGGCCAACATCCCCCAACCCTCCCCCTCCCCTTCTTTATGGGTGTTCCCCTCCTCATCTTCCCCCCATTACCGCCCTCCCCCCAACAATCACTGGTTCACTGGGGGTTCAGTCTTAGCAGGACCAAGGGCTTCCCCTTCCACTGGTGGTCTTACTAGGATATTCATTGCTACCTATGAGGTCAGAGTCCAGAGTCAGTCCATGCATAGACTTTGGGTAGTGGCTTAGTCCCTGGAAGCTCTGGTTGCTTGTCATTGTTGTTCATATGGGGTCTCAAGCCCCTTCAAGCTCTTCCAGTCCTTTCTCTGATTCCTTCAATGGGGGTCCTGTTCTTAGTTCAGTGGTTTACTGCTGGCATTAGCCTCTGTATTTGCTGTATTCTGGCTGTGTCTCTCAGGAGCGATCTACATCCAGGCTCCTGTTGGCCTGCACTTCTTTGCTTCATCCATCTTGTCTAATTGGGTGGCTGTATATGTATCAGTCACATGTGGGGCAGGCTCTGAATGGGTGTTCCTTCTGCCTCTGTTTTAATCTTTGCCTCTCTATTCCCTGCCAAGGGTATTCTTGTTCCCTTTTTAAAGAAGGAGTGAAGCTTTCACATTTTGATCATCAGTCTTGAGTTTCATGTGTTCTAGGCATCTAGGGTAATTCAAGCATTTGGGCTAATAGCCACTTATCAATGACTGCATACCATGTGTGTTTTTCTGTGATTGGGTTACCTCACTCAGGATGATATTTTCCAGTTCCAAGCATTTGCCAACGAATTTCATAAAGGCATTGTTTTTGATAGCTGAGTAATATTCCATTGTGTAGATGTACCACATTTTCTGTATCCATTCCTCTGTTGAAGGGCATCTGGGTTCTTTCCAGCTTCTGGCTATTATAAATAAGACTGCTATGAACATAGTGGAACACGTGTCTTTTTTATATGTGGGGCATCTTTTGGGTATATGCTCAAGAGAGGTATAGCTGGGTCCTCAGGCAGTTCAATGTCCAATTTTCTGAGGAACCTCCAGACTGATTTCCAGAATGGTTGTACCAGTCTGCAATCCCACCAACAATGGAGGAGTGTTCCTCTTTCTCCACATCCTCGCCAGCATTTGTTGTCACCTGAGTTTTTGATCTTAGCCATTCTCACTGGTGTGAGGTGAAATCTCAGGGTTGTTTTGATTTGCATTTCCCTTATGACTAAAGATGTTGAACATTTCTTTAGGTGTTTCTCAGCCATTCGGCATTCCTCAACTGTGAATTCTTTGTTTAGCTCTGAACCCCATTTTTAATAGGATTATTTGTCTCCCTGCGGTCTATCTTCTTGAGTTCTTTGTATATTTTGGATATAAGGCCTGTATCTGTTGTAGGATTGGTAAAGATCTTTTCCCAATCTGTTGGTTGCTGTTTTGTCCTAACTACAGTGTCCTTTACCTTACAGAAGCTTTGCAGTTTTATGAGATCCCATTTGTCGATTCTTGATCTTAGAGCATAAGCCATTGGTGTTTTGTTCAGGAAATTTTTTCCAGTGCCCATGTGTTCGAGATGCTGCCCTAGTTTTTCTTCTATCAGTTTGAGTGTATCTGGTTTGATGTGGAGGTCCTTGATCCACTTGGACTTAAGCTTTGTATTGTGAGCTACCAAGTAATTTTTGGGAATTGAACTCAGGACCTCTGGAAGAGGTTCCAGTGCTCTTAACCTCTGAGTCATCTTTCCAGTCTGCCAAATTTGTTCATAAGTATACAAAGTACTTTCAATAAAATAGTAAGAGTTTCTTCTAAAACTAGAGAGTTCATGATGCAGGTCAGTGGTAGAGTCTACAGAAAAAAAGTGTGTGTGTGTGTGCATTCACATCTACAATCTAAATACTTGGAACATTGAGACAAGTTTATTGATATAACTTTGGTGACAGGTTGGGCTTCATAGAAAAATTAGGACAAAAACATTTGTGTGTATGTTTGTTAAATTGAAGTTGAGACAAGAAAATTCTAGTTTAAGTGTTCTTTAATTTCTCGTTATGTTTTAATTAGATTTACAACAAGAATTGGAGAAAAGGCAAATAATTAGAAACTTTACCTTAAAATATTAAAAACTTAATCCTATGAAATTGTAGTCTTTGCATCTAATATTCATGGGTTGGTAGTTAAATCCTTAATTTTATAAAAAAAATTGATTGTCACAGTGTAAAGTCAAACTTTGTTAGATTACACCAATATTCTGATTCGAGTATAAATGGTGCCAGCCTTCTATTAGATGTACTAGCACTCAATTGCGTCTTTGTGCAAAAGATGTTAAGGCAACTTTTTCCCCCTCTTTTTCTCTTCTGTAAATAAAAGGTCAAGTAATATCTTCTAATAACTTATAACTCTATCTTTTTCTTGTTAGGACATGTCACCCAGCACTTTTTGATTACATGTTCTCGGATAATAGTTGGGGCAGATTGACCAAGGGAGAGCAATTTCTTTAATCAGGATAACATAATGATTCCATCACAGACTTTAGATAGAGCTATGGATATCATCAATTTTCTTCTTCTTCTTTTTTTTTTATCTATTAACAGTGCTGTATCTTTAGTGGAATTGAAGACAGGACCTTCTGCAGGTCTCAATACAACTTGATAAAAGGCCATAACAATGGCTTTAGAATCACATCCATTAGTTCTACAATGAATCGAGTTTTCTCATAACTTGGCCATAACTTGAGGACAGGACACTGTAAACAGCAAGCAGTGGTATATAGGGAACTGAAGTCTGAAGTTTCTACTTGGTGAAGGACTTCTCTCTGCTTTTGAACCATTTGGTGGACATCAGTTTCTTTGCCCATAAATGAGGGAGTTGCCCCATGTGGTCTCAGGTGCTGTCTGTTTTTAGTGCTTCCTGGACAAAGATGCAAGTCACTTTGTACTACGTGTTTAACGATTATGAAGAATGTTGAGAACCCTGGTAATATGGAAAAACTGTGACTTTACAACATGACATTGTGGAAGCACAATCAGTGTAGTTAAGCTCCCCGGAAATACATTTCTTTATTTATGTGCCTAACATTTGACCAGCTGTCTAAAAATATGAAATGAATAAAAAACAAAATATCTTAATGCTGGGTGAAAATACAAAGTATTTATTTCTGTTGAAATGCAAAATAATTAGGTTGAATATATTTAATGCAATTGTTATTTAATTGAACTTAATTTATATATTATTGCTATTTTTGTGATTAATACATTTATTACTTCAAAAGTCTGTAATTAAAAACAAAATTTAGACAGTACAAAAAAAGATTGAAGATTTCAGCTTTCTTTCTAGAACAAATCAACCTGAAATAATTATGTATCATGTATTTATGTACTTTATTAAAATTAAAATAGAAATCTTAAAGGTATGTTTTTAATTTGTGAATCTAGAACAAATACTTTTACATATGATATGTACTATAGTTTACTTTTAAGTTTATGCAATGTTATGAATTCATTAATCTGTCTTTTAATTATTGTAATGAGCAATTGAGCTATTGGTTATTATTTTCAAGGTATTAAGTACTATTACATCCATTTTGCAGATAAAGATATTGAGACTAGGGAAATTTATTAATTTGTTTAAAGGTATACATGCAGTTTATAGTAGAAATTAGTGAGAAATCTGGCATTCTAGCTTATTGACAACTTACAATGATTAATTAAGCAAAACTAAGTTACTTAAAATATGTTAATATGTTCTTTTATATTTACAAGTTTAGTAGGAAATTTGGTGCTTACATTTGTCCAAATAACACATACTCCTTATCAGCAATAACAATTTCTATTTTTCTGTGTTCTGCAAATTTAAAGATCTGTAATATCCATTTTCCATTAGAGTGCCATTCATAGACATGGTTTGCTAAAATGTATACTATATTTTATTAATGACTTTTATTTTGCATTTAATTTGAAGGGAACAAATTTCTTGTGAATTAACATGAAAAGAAAAGTATTCTATGCTCTACGAAGTTAAAGTAGCTAATAGATGCTTCTTTTCATTCTTTTAGGAGGTCTTATTTGATTCTGCTGGCAATATCTGGTCCCAAAATATGTTGTTTGGATCATCTGTTTTACTCATAATGCTGACACATTAATATTACTGCTCTTTTTATGCAGACTCTTTTTTTTTATTAACTTGAGTATTTCTTATTTACATTTCGAGTGTTATTCCCTTTCCCGGTTTCCGGGCAAACATCCCCATAATCCCTCCCCCTCCCTTCTTTATGGGTGTTCCCCTTCCATCCTCCCCCCCATTGCCGCCCTCCCCCCAACAATCACGTTCACTGGGGGTTCAGTCTTAGCAAGACCAAGGGCTTCCCCTTCCACTGGTGATCTTACTAGAATATTCATTGCTACCTATGAGGTCAGAGTCCAGGGTCAGTCCATGTATAGTCCTTAGGTAGTGGCTTAGTCCCTGGAAGCTCTGGTTGCTTATGCAGACTCTTAAGCATCAACTCCTTTCTCTCTTTTCAAAATAATTACAATGATATATATCTTGTGATATAAAGTAAAATAAATTGCAAATGAGTCAAGAATAACCATAAAAGACAACTGAGAAAGAAAACTAAGCAAAAGGCACAGCTCCAGACAAATTATGTCCATAGTTTATATTTAAAGTCAGGGATGTATCTGCTTCTTTGTAATAGATGCTAACTCTTCTGAGATCTTATAGTCTACCCGCAAATGGCAAAAAGAATAAAGGAGAAAGAAAAATGCAAGCAAGTAATCAAGCATTCAAGCAAAGCACTCAGACTGTACTTTGCTGTGATAGGCATACCTTAGGAAAATACTTAATTTACACTAGTGGTGTACAAACATGAAGCTACCCTTTGTAAAGTCTATTATTTTTTAACTCAATTTCAGAGCAATGGTAATACATATTTAGATGATAAATTATAAATGTTGTAAATTACTGCTGAAATAAACATTAAAAATTAAAATGTCCTATTTGGTGAACTTCAAGTTTTGCATCATTTTAGTTCTATGCAACACAACTTAAAATTATTTGAAATTGTTTTTATGAGAGTTGGTATGTTTTGGTAAAAAGTCTGTCTCTGAGAATTGTAAACAACTATAGAATCTTGTCATAACTTGGTATGCCTAAAAGCAATAAATGGAGTACATATCATAAGATCCTGTGAAGCTGTATTTCAAACATTGACTGAGTTTGAAAATAAATATGATATTTCAAGAATGATCAAAGTGTGTTCACTCAGTGATTCAGGTTTGTAATCAAAATACAACTTTATTCAGTCTATTCCACTGTACTTTCTGCTTTACAGGAAGACTGCTGTTGTTCTTGATCCTGGGATAGCTGCTGTGTATGTGCACATGTTTGTACATGGTATATGTGTGTGCATGTGTCAGCAGTTGATATAGAAAGTCTGTCTTTATAATGGTTTGCCTAATTCTTTGAAGCAGGGTCTCTCAGATGAATTCAGACTTCACTCACTGATATGACTACTTTAACTACTCAGTTTGCTCTAGGGATTTCCTGTCTTCACTATTCAAGTGCCGGAGTTACAGATAGGTGGCCATAACCATCTCATGCTTTTGTAGGAAACACTTTTACCACTAGACACGCTCCCAAGCCTCTATTCATTCATTTTTTCCTGATATAACATTTTTATTGACTATTTGGAGATTTCACACACTGTACCTCTATCACACTTGTTTCCCATTCCTCCCAAGGCCACCTTACCATCCTCGTGTCCTCCCCCAAAGTACACCAGGCCAGGTCAAATTTTTGTTGCCCACACACTCATTGTAGCATGGTCAAATTCCCAGTAGTGGGGCTCTTAAAGATAACTGAGTTGAGTTGTGTCTTCCATAGCTTCTACAAGTCATTAACTATGAAGAGCCACATTTCAGCATCCCTTTCACAATTTTTTTAAAATTTTCTTTTATTGAATATTTTTTATTTACATTTCCAATGTTATTCCCTTTCTTGGTTTCCTGGACATAAGCCCCCTATCCCATCCTCCTGCCCTTCTTCTATAAGGGTGTTCTCCTCCCCATCCACTCTCCCCTTCCCACCCCCCAACATTCTCCTACACTGGGATTCCAACCTTGGCAGGACCAAAGGCTTCTCCTTCCATTGGTGCCTAACAAGGCCATCCTTTGCTACTTATGTAGCTGGAGCCATGGGTCAGTCCATGTATAGTATTTGGGTAATGGTTTAGTCCCTGGGAGATCTGATTGGTTGGCATTGTTGTTCTTATGAGGTTACAAGCCCCTTCAGTTCTTTCAATCCTTTCTCTAATTCCTCCAACGGGAGTCCTGTTCTCCGTTCCATGGTTTGCTGCAGCATTCACTTCTGTATTTGACATGCTCTGGCTGTGTCTCTCAGGAGACATATGTCTGGTTCCTGTCAGCATATACTTCTTAGCTTCATCAATCTTATCTAGTTCTGGCGACTGTACATATATGGGCCACATGTGGGGCAGAGTCTGAATGGCCATTCCTTGGTCTGTGCTCCAAATTTTGCCTCCATATCCCCTCCTATGAATGATTTTGTTCCCCCTTTTAAGAAGGAGTGAAGCGTCTGCACTTTGGTCATCCTTCTTCTTGAGCTTCATGTGGTCTGTGGATTGTATCTTGGGTAATTCGAGCTTTTGGGCTAATATTCACTTATCAGTGAGTACATACCATGTGTGTTTTTTGGATGATTGGGATTACTCAGGATGATATTTTCTAATTCAATCCATTTGCTTATGAATTTCATAAAGTCATTGTTTTTGATAGCTGAGTAGTACTCCATTGTGTAGATGTACCACAAGACTTGCTTCAGTGACTCCCTGTTTAAACAGTTTCTTTTTGTTTTGGGGAAGTTGTTATAGAACCATTTAATGTCTCTTATTTTCAACTATGAGTATGAAGTCATTGATACACTTAAAAGAAGTTTCTTTGCTCATAAAAGCCAGTGGCAACACTCATAGACATCCACATAACTTCTCATAGCAGCACAGAACATAGATCTCAGCATGGTTCCTGGGGCAGCACAGACTATGGACTTCATCATGACTTCTAGCATCAGCATAGACACCAACATAGCTTCAGCAGATGGCACCTATTCATACATTTATTTCTTCTTTTCATGTATGTTTATGTGCATGTGTGTGTATGTATATATGTTTATGTATGTATGTGTGTGTTTATGTGTGTAAGTATATGTGTGTGTTACATGAATGTGTATATCAGATGAAGAAAGGACTACTGTGTGAATAAATGAATTGAATTAGAATTATTGTTGAAAAAGCAATGTAAAAGTATAATAATGACCATGAAATTTTATGACATGAAACAGTATAAGTGAAACTGCTGGCATGGCTTCTCAGGACTTCAGAGTGGCAAATAAGGTCTAGTGGAGAGAGAGTCCAGACTAGAAGTGGATAGGTCACTTGAAGAGGGGAGAAGTAGAATTTTACTCAGTTTCTGGAATGATTCAATTTGATAATTGTTCATTAATCTCATGCATGACTTCAAATGATGTTTGTTTATGTAAACATTCTGACCCTGTCCTTGGGAAACTAATAAGCTGTCAACTCCATTTAGAAACTTCTGAGATACAGCTCTTAAACACAACCTTGAATAAATGTCCTGGCTATATAATGGGGTGACAGACAATTCCATACTTCAATTGCTGAGAAGTCAAAAGGATGAGACACAAGGAAGAAAGATGTGGTACAATAGGCAAAAGCCTAGGCTAATCTTTTTAAGAAAGTACTGGAAAAACCACAACTTTTCTAGATGCAAAGGTGAGTGGAATCTGACTTAAAGTTTGTAAAAGCAAAGAACTGCAGGTATGGAAACAAGAATATGAAACTTTCTGTCCTAATTTACACACCCTCATAGATGATCAGTAGTTTATTATCTTGAACACAAGTGATCTTCAGGTCTTGATGAACCTAGTGAGAACTAAAAATGTATTGTTCATCTGTTTTCATAAAAAGGGGCTCTCAGACTGTAGTCTCCTTTGTTCTTGTGTTCTAATCTGGTGTTTCATGACATGGCTGTATGAAAAAATAGGACAGTGAAAACAGAAGGGAGTGGAAGGAAGCAGACATCAGCCATGTGATGGGTGACGGGCTCAGATCCAAGAATTTATTTTAATTTTAAAGAGAAAGAAGGCTGAAGGATAATTGAGGTTCAACACAGGAAATGCTGTAAAGGAAGCTGCATTGTTGTTTCCATGATGACTTCTGTGAAGCACATGCTCCAGTAAAGTTTGAACCTAGTGGATTCAATCAGTATTATTTTATGTAATGTTCAAAGCTAGACTGAAAACTGCAAATGGTTCTATATAGACTCAATTTTGAATTCAGTTTTGACTGTTGTGCACAGAGCATTTAAATTCTTGATTTATAAATATAATATTAATATTTAGGAAAAAAGTAAGTCTATAATGAGACTTAAGTATGCTTATTTCTCATAGCAGAGGTGATGATTATTCTTGTTAGTTTTAATTATTTCATGTCTACCTAGATTAGAGACTGTTTATTCTACAGCTAGACACAGCTAGTGCATGTTAAGGTCTATTTATTAGGTTATTTTTGGAGTTGATATGTATAAAGTCCAGCTGAGAACTTCTAAAAGTATGGCACTTTATTTGTGGCAGAAATAAGAAGAGGAAAACTATGAGCACCACTTACGTTTTTATTATTTTTATTTTTTTTACAGTCTAGGGCTTCGGACAGACCCCTGTATGCTTCTGATTGGTGGCTCAGTCTCTGGGAGCTCCCAGTGGTCTGAGTTAGTTGAGACTGCTGAACTTCCTATGAGGTAACTTTCCCATTAAGCTTATTCAATCCTTTCCCTAATTCAACCTTAGGGGTCCCTGTCTTCAGTCCAATGGTTGGGTGTAAGTATCTGCCTCTGTTTCAGTCAGCTGTCAGTAGGGTCTCTCAGAGGTATAAGCCTATGCCAGGCTCTTATCTGTAAGCATAACATCATTAATAGTGTCAGGCCTTGGTGCCTCCCATTCTCCATGAGATGAATCCAAAGTTGGGCAGGTCACTCAACAGCCTTTTCTCCAGTCTCTTTTTCATTTTTTCCCTGCAATGTTTTTAGACAGGAACAATTCTGGGTCAGAAAATTTGACTGTGGATTAGTAATTCCATCCGTCCATTTGAGGCCTTGTTTATCTACTGAAGGTGGACTTTTCGAGTTCTTTCTCCCCAATGTTGGGCATTTTGACTAAGGTCACCCCAATGAATCCTGAGAGTGTTTTACCTCCTGGGTGTCTGGTATTTTCTAGAGGGTCCCCATACTTCTCAACCCCCTAGGCTGCTTATTTCCATTAATTCTCTTGACCCTCTAACTTCTCTGCTGTTCCCCCTCCCCATAAATGATCGTATTCCCCCTTTTCCATTTTCATCTCCTCTTCCACTTAGGTCTCTCCCACTCTCTGATTCCTGTGATTATTTCCTTTCTCCTTCTACGTGGGCCTTTCTGCTTGATACACTTCTGGGTTATATCCTAAGTAATTCTGTACTCTTTGGCTAATATCTGCTTACCAGTGAGTACATACCATGTATGTCCTTTGGTTGCCTCGCTCAGGATAATATTTTCTAGTTCCATTCATTTGCCTGAAAAGTCATGATGTCCTTGTTTTTAATAGGTGAATAGTATTTAACTATATAAATGAACCACATTTTCTGTATCTATTCTTTGGTTGAGGGAGTTCTGGGTTGATTATAGCTTCTGGCTATTACAAATAAGGCTTCTAAGAACAAGTGTCACTGTGGTATGGTGGGGCATCTTTTGAGTATATGCTTAAGAGTGGTATAGCTGGATCTTCAGGTAGAACTATTTCCAATTTTCTGATGGACTGTCAGATTGTTTTCCAGATGGTTGCACCAGTTTGCAATCCCATCAGTAATGGAGGAGTGTTCCTCTTTCTCCACATCCTCTCTAACATGTGCTCTTACTTGAGTTTTTTATCTTAGACATTCTGATTAGATGGAGGTGGAATCTAAGGATTGTTTAGATGTGTATTTCTCTGACTAAGGACTTTGAACAGTTCTTTTAAGTTTTTCTGAGCCATTTCAGATTCTTCTGTTGTGAATTCTCTGTTTAGCTCTGTACTTCCATTTTTTAACTGGCTTGTTTACTTTTTGGAGGTTAACTTCTTGAGTTCATTATATATTTTGGATGTTAGCTCTCTGTCCAATGTATGGCTAGTGATTTTTTCCCAATCCATAGATTGCCTATTTATTCTATTAATGTTGTGTTTTATCTGCAGGCTGTAGTGTTTGGGTGGGTATTGGGCAGCTGATCCAGCCCAGGTAGGAAATCAGGACACCATGAAAGTTTTATGAACAACATTTGAGAGATGGAGTGTTAGCTCAGTGGTTATGAACACTAGATGCTTTTGCAGAGGACCTGAGTTTGGTTCACCAAACACCCCTAGTGGCTCACAGTCATCTGTAACTGTAGGATTAGGCGATGTAACACTCTTCAACCCTCTGAAGACACTGGACTATTTTTATTTTAGTCTGAAGTTAAAGTCTAGTAAATATGTAAACATTGTTGATAAAGTACATAGCAATGAGGCATGATTTTTTGATACTTAAATTGTATTATAATACTGGGTATGGTATAAAATACATTTACTATTGATGAATAATCTTTGAGTGGGGAGAATAGCATCATTTGAAGTAAACTGAATTTTAATTTTGATATTTAGAATTTTTATGTGCACAACTGATTTAACTATTTTGAAATAAATTTAGCAATTGTACACAACTAACATCCACTGTTTCTCATAAAATAATAAAATAACATACAAACACACACACCATACATCTCCACTGTTTATTAAAACATCAAAGCATTTTAATAAGCCATTGTGCTGGCAGAATTAATTAGATCTGAAAACTGGTATAATTAAAACAATAAAAAGCTATAAGAATACATTAAAATAGAGTACCGAATAAAAGAACTAAGTTTTAAGAAGTTACATTTGACTAGTCAACTGTTCCTTAATAACTGGATGCATCAGAATACATTGTTCATTTCAATATTAAAAGAATTTAGTGAAATGAAAATTGAGGCAATAGAGAATTCAGTATGCACCATTATTTGAAATTTAAAGTCTTTCTCATAATGAACATAGCTAAAAACATAAAAGACAAATGATAGAGAAATTAAAAGCAATTATCAAAGGAATTCTCTGCAGAAATTTCTGATTTAAATTAAAGCCTATGATTAAAAATCTCCTTCATCTTTGTCCTTCTCCATTCTTCTAATAGTTCAGTACTGCATTAGTACCTTATGACTTAATTTCTTCTTCAAAGACAATTATGCTGTGTTTGAAATGTACATATCAGCTTCACGTCCTGTTTCTATAAGCACTAATGAATAACTTTTAGATAAAGGCAGTGGAGATACTGCTTGAAAAGGAACCTTGGAAAGCGAAAATTTCCCCTCATAACTGTTAATTTTAATTTTGCATATGGAAAAGGAGCTGTCTCAGATATTGTTACTTCAAATGCAGCATAGTGTATTTCAGTGACCAGGGCTAGGGCATATTCCCTCATTTCCATATGTGCTGCTTTTCTTTTTCCAACAACAACCCTTTTTTCAAGTCTCTACACAGACACTGCAATGGGAACCTAACAGGTAAGTTAAGAGTTAGCTTTTAGCATGTTTGCATTGCAGCAAGTAAGATCAGAACACAATAAAGCAAGCACCAAGAAAACTGTGGTAAATCCTCTTTTTTGTGGAAGGTAAAATTTATTAAGATGATTGTGTTATTTGTTCTGCCATGAGTATATACTTAATCTCATATTGGTGTGGAGATGTTGGCACAATATGTTTACTGAGTATGTACTTCTGTCATTTTCAGATGTTATTAACACTTTTTTCTTTCATATCATCTAATTCTCCTTTATTTAGAATTTGTGTTTCGCCATTTGTGAAAATTATAAAGAATTAAGTCAGCCAGAGCAGCTGAAGAAGCACTCAAGCACCTGCCCTAGTCCTTCTGGTCTGGGGCTACAGAAGGAAGACATCCAAGTGCCAATTTTAGCCAGGCTTACCCAGAGAAACCAGAAGAAAGATACCCAAGCACACAACCAGCACACCACTACCACCAATAAGATGGGTGACTATGTGATGGAGAGATAAGAAAGAGTGTGTGCATGGTGGAGAGATGAGTGAGAAAGTACACCCAAGGGGTTCATACACTGCAGAGAAAGGTTGAGTTGGAGATTCCAGTGGATAACCTGAGGCCAAGGTGACATTCCAGTCCAGAATCCTGCCAAGGACCATGCTTTGGTGGGTGGTCCCTCTGTTTGTGTTGAGGTCCGTGGCCTGAGTTACCACCAAAGGCCATGCACATGTCTGTGGCCTGGGATGCTGCCTGAGACCATGTGGATGTTTTAGGGCTGTGGTGCAGGGGAGTGGGGTGGATTGGGTGAGGGATGTGGTTGGGAGTGGATCCTCATCTTAGTGGCCGGCACTGTCACTTAAGGCCAAAGTGACACCTGGGTCCATGTTGCCTCCTATGGCCATGTCCAAGTCTGTGGTTCTTTTGCAGCTGTGGTCTTTGCTGATGTCTCAGGCCAATATTAGCACCAAATGTTATGCAGATGTCTGGTCTGGGCTGCCACCAGAATCACTCTGCAGATCTCGCTTCACCCTTTTCAGGAGCAACACAGTAGAGCTTACCCTGGTGGCAAGGGTGCAGGTGAGCTGGCTTTGAGGTCATGAGAGGGAAGGCAGAATTGGGTAAGCTATCCGGGGCAATGCTGGAGAGTTTTCTCTGGTGGGTGTGGGTGTGGAAGAGGTAGAGGACTGATTAATTTAGCTACTATTCAGGCTCTGACCTAGGGCTTTAAGTTGGCCCATACCAACATCTACCCCATCTGTGAATTGCTAGAGTGCATGAAAGAACCTGTCATGCAGATCTAAAGTTGCAACATCTCCATGACACAGGGCAACAACAGGATATCTGAGAGGAATCCAAGTGAGGATTCAGTATTTACAGTGCAGCAGAAGTCATAGGTCTTAATGAACATTTGTAAGTAAAAAATGTTTGGACAAAAGGGTATACTGTGTGACACACTGTGATACACTATAACTTCCAGGACCTAATTTTTCTACTTATATTTTTTTGTAGGGGGTGGTTGCAGGGGCAGAGGGCAGACAAGAAGGGATGGAGAGATGAATGGGACTGGGATATATCATGCAAAATTTACAAAGAATGAATAAAAAGTTGAAAACAAGAATAAAAGAATAAATGCATATGTATACACACATATATTTAAACCAATAGGAATAAGTGATTAAAAAAGAAGGGGAAGGATTAACCAAAACACCACACACACACACACACACACACACATACACACAAAGAGAGAGAGAGAGAGAGAGACAGACAGACCGACAGACACAGATATGATATATACATGCATATTTTATCATACCTATCCATCTGTCTTATATAAATCTACAACTTGTGGCATAATTACAAAGCATAACAAAATGTTTCAGTGGAGGAACTTTGCATGGGATAGCAATGCTATTATCCCAGAATCTATAAGTTAGTAAATGACAATTGAAGTACCAAGAATAGCTCAAGAGGCCACAAAGTAGTATAGAATATTTTGATTGTCAAGAATGAGATAACATATAACAAGGACACATGCTCCACTATTTTCATAGCAGCCTTATTTATAACAACCAGAAGCTGGAAAGAACCCACATGTCCTTCAACAGAGGGATGGATACAGAAAATGTGGTACATATACACAATGAAGTACTACTCAGCTATTAAAAACAATGACTACATGAATTATTAAGCAAATGGATGGAGCTAGAAATATCATCCTGAGTGAAGTAACCCAGTCAAAAAAGAACACTCACTGATGGTATGCTCTCACTGATAAGTGGATATTAGCCCAAAAGCTTGGAATACCTAAAAAAAAAATTCAAAGATCCTATGAACTCAAGAAGGAAGACCTAAATATGAATGAAGGGGTAACAAAATACCAATGGAATGAAATACAGGGACAAATAGTGGAGCAAGGACTGAAGAATTGATCATCCAGAGGCTGCCCCACCTGGGGATCCATCCCATATGCAGCCACCCAACTCAGTAATTATTGCTGATGCCAAGTGCTTGCTGACAGGACCCAGATATGGATGTCTCCTGAGAGGCTTGGCTAGAGCCTTACTGATACAGAGGGTGATGGTTGCAGCTAACCATTGAACTGAACAAGGGAACTCCCCAATGGAGGAGTTAGAGAAAAGACTGAAGGAGCTGAAGGGTATTTGCAACCCCTTAGGAAGAACAATATCAACCAACGAGATCCCAACAGAGATATCAGGGACTAAACCACAAACCAATGAATATACATGGAGGGACCCATGACTCCAGCTGCATATGTAGTAGAGGACAGCATCATCCAGCATCAATAGGAAGAAAAGTCCTTGGTCCTGTGAAGGCTTGTTTCCCCAATGCAGGGTAATTCCAGGGTGTTGAGGATGGAGTGGGTGGGTGGTAGTGGGAGCATCTGTATAGAAGCAGTGGGAGGGGTTATGGGAGACAGGGGAAAAGGGATAACATTTGAAATGTAAACACATAAAATATCCAAGAAAAATAATGCCAATACACTAGACTTTTATAAAGAACATATTTCTGAGTTTCTGATATTCTGTAGACTGTGATAATTCAATATTTATATTTAAGAACCCAATTCTGTTCAGACTTTAGAAGAATAAGTTTATCAAATAAAATATTTGAAACAACTCTTAAAGTTAGTGGCACACAAGGTTACTAGATATTAATTTTTTCCTTTCATGGTGGAAATCCAAGCATTGTCATATTTATCATTTTCAAATTATAATTATCTTCAGGAATCAGTTTTATAAAGGTTAGGGGTTTAATGTCTCAAAGACACTTACTTTCAGGAAATACTGAAGAACTCATTTAGTTTGAAGAATTAGATGTCTGCCCATCTCCAAATATAGTCTTCATATGCCCCTTAACTTCCTATTTCCTTTTGGATGGAAGAAAAGTCTTAAATTATTCCATAATGATCAAAAACGCAAAGTGTTACTTTTACTGTGACACATGACAGGAAAAATGTCAATTATCTTCATATTTTTCAAGTCTTTACACTGGCACTGCTTATATTGTAAACTTTTAATGAACATTGTACATGAAGTATAACCTAACAAAAGGAGAATACTAATATGAAACTTTATCATGCCTGAGCCCCTACACTTCCAAGATGCAAGCAAATGAGAATGTATTTCTTATCAGAAAGATTTTTAAAAGCTAATGATCCCATTTAAGCTACATAAAAATCAGAGAATATACATTTATGATAACTAAGGAAGTGCCAAGATGCTTGTCTTACTTAAAAGGTAATTACAGGGAAAAGGGGCATTGAAAAGGTACAGGAATATCTTTTCTACACTGTGGTATATAATTAACAAACTCTCTACATACATTCAGGGAAGTAATAAGCCACTTGTAAATAATGGCAGTGTTACGTTCTGTATACTTAAATGTCAATAATCAGAGTGTAAATTTTCTCCTGTTCTCGTTATGGAAGCATGTTTTTGAGATAATGTTGAGACAGGTATCATTACCATTGTTGCAAGTCCATTTTCTATGGAAGTAAATGTATTAATGTGAAACATGGAGAGTAAATGAAGAGTCCTAGCCCTATTCAGAACTCCAGTGCATGGAAATTAAATCAATATGTGGCTTTTAGAAACAGAACCTGGTGACAGCAAAGAAGTGAAATCAGAGTGCATTTCAGGAAAGACACAAAAGATGTAGGTATCTATTAAAATAACAATCTCAGGTGGAAGAAATGAGAACATATCTTTTCTACATTTTGATTGCTTGATGTTCTTCCTTTTGAGTTTTCAAGATTAATAACTTTAGTAAGAAGGAAGGTTCTTTTTTTTGTTGGTAAAAATGTATGAATAAGGACAGGTTTCAAAATAAGTGTAAGAGTGAATTTTTTCTTCCTTATTTGAAATGAACTTGATTTTACAATGTTAACTTCTGGGTGGCTAGGTTATATAGTCAAATGGAAGTCAACGAAGTGCTCGATAACAAACGCCAACAATAGCAACTTCCTCTTAAAGAAAATAAAGATACATAAGAATGTTTTAGATCAACCATGAAATAAATCATGTCTATGATTTATAGAGTAAAAAGAAAACACATGCCTCAACAGATATCTTAGTAAGAAACCCCCCAATGGTTTATTCAAAAGTGTTAACAGTTTGACAGTGTATATTTCTCTGTGTGTGTCTCTGTGTGTGTGTGTGTGTGTGTGTGTGAATTGTTCCAAGCTTCTTATATAAGTGCTGTGTAAGAAGATGAGGGAAGAAAGCAAAATTCAGAGAAAAATATTATTAGTAAAATCAAACAATAGATAGCAAATGCCTCTGGTCCAAATAGACTTTCTAATTGAATCATGGTTCTTTACTGAGTTAAAGAGAGTTCCAATAGAAAGGAACACCTAGTTTCTTAGCTTGGGTTTTATTGCTGTGAAGCGATGCCATGACCAAGGCAACTCCAAGGCAATTTAATTGTGGCTAGCTTACAGTTTCAGAGGCTTAATCCATTATTATCATTTTGGGAAGCATGGCAGTGTGCTGGCAGACATGCTGTGGGATGAGCAAAGAGTTATGTATCTTGATCAAAAGGCAGGCAGAACGAGACTGCTTCCTGTGGGCAGCCAGGAAAAGTTTCTGGAATGCCACACTGTGCAGAACTTGAGCATATATATATATATATATATATATATATATATATATATATGTATATAATATCAAAGCAAGACTCCACAGTGACACACTTCCTCCATCCAACAAGGTCATGCCTACTCCAACCCAGTCACACCTCCTAATAATGCTACTTCCTATGGGCCAAACATTCAAACACATGCATCTGTGGGGCCCAAACCTATTCTAACCACCACACCTAGTATACTTATAGTGAACATAGGGCTACAGTATGCATAGCTAATCTAGTTTGGAAATGAACAGTAACACATGTTAATTACATATAGTGATTGTTATGTGCTGTTTTTTCCATACATGTACATACCATGCCCTGACCATGTCTATCCAATATGTGTACATATGTAAAATGAGTTAAAGAAAAAGCACCCAGAGTTTAAGAGTTAGTAATGGAGTTGCACAGGAGGGATTGAAGGGAAGAAAGAAAAAAACAGGATATGATGTAATTATAATTTTAAGAAATAGTTCTGAAAAAAGACAAGTCATTTATAGGGAGGTGGAAATCTGGAAGTCCCCAGAAGTGATGAAGCTTTCAGTCGTAAAGTGAAATTTTTTAAACTCAGGAACTTAATAATTTAATGGCTTTAAGATGTTCATGACTGATCAAATTTATTATTTTCCTCCTTTCTTGAAATTATATACGTCATAAGTATTTTAGGTAGATGCTCCCAGTCAAGCTCAGCTGCATAGAAAAGACTGTCCAGGTGAGCTGCCTACAAGATTAGAAACCAGAAGATGGATGATCTGGATCATCCTCAGACCAACTAAATTACCGGAAGAGCAGGTTTTCTCTTTGTTAAAATGTCTGGAGGCTGTGCAGGGCACTCTAAGTTTCTTAACTTCATAATTGTTATGCATGACCTTGGTGATGCAGCCCATTGAGTCCTTTCAGATACTGTAAGTAATAATGACCTATGTTCCTATAAGTAATCCTGATAAAACTCATTGGTTCGGCAGGTTGGACTCTGATGGTGAGGAAAAGTGTCACAATATTTAAGAAAGCAATCTTAATCATTTTATAGTATCAAGTAATACTATATATGATAACTATTTCGTAAATAAGGTCATCATTTCTATAAATAAATATTCACTCAAATTAATTCAATAATATGTAATTATTTCAAGTTATACCTAATTAAATTTAGCTATACCTAAATAATTGCAAATTACAAATATACAGGACTATAATGTTGCTTACATGTACAGACAGCATACATACTTTTTCATGTACTTGTCCTTCCTTCTCTTTCTTTTTATCATTTATCTGTGTTTAATACATAACAAAAACATAAGAGTAAAACAAGATGTCTTATGTCCATTGTTGGGGTCCAGGAACTGCCTCACAAACCACACAAATACTGATCTTAGTCAGACAGGGAAACTTTATTGAGCATATGCCCCAGGACTGGTCGGCCAGGGCGTGCCATGATACAGATTCCAGAACTGAACCTTGATCTTGAGTTAAGGTCCTACAGGGTTTTTGAGACCAAATTCACAAATATCTGTGCCAAGTTATTCAACCAATCGGGATTTAGGGATAGGGGATTTCCTTAGGAACATGTCTTTGTACATTTATCCTGCTCTCATTAATTGGGGTATTAAACTGTGGCAGGGGACTTGCCTTATCTAATATTCATGTTTTAATTTTACCAGGATGGGACTTATCTAATATTCATGACTTAACTTGCTAACCAGGATGTCAGTTACCTATGTATATGTCTCTTTCTGCCAAGTAGGACATCAGTTTCCAGGGAGGTCTTGGGAACTTAAACTTCACTGGACCGCTACTCAAAATGAAAGTCTTATTCCAAATAGTTTCTTTTATTGGTGCAAGTGTTTCTCTTTTGTTGGGGTCTATTCCTGGGGCAGGTTATACTATACAAGCTTATTCACAGGTGCAGAAAGTGCAGTTGGGGGTAGGTTCCGAATTTACTGGAGGAACTCTACAAAACAGTTTCATTGACTCCTATTGTGATTGGTTTCCAAGGGTCCAGAGCATAATAGAATTTGTACTCACTCTTGGCATTAGAAAGTTTCCTAGTAATAGCAGAAACATATGATAAAGTTTCCTTATAATTTCAGGTTAACCAAGCAACTGTTACGTAGGCCATAGCATTGTACCTAAGCCTTAACATTTTACCTAGGCCTTAACATTCCTCCTAGGCCTTATTATTTTACCTAGAGCTTAACATCCATATTTTCTTTTGCTTGTATGTCGTTGTTACCTCTTAAATCCAGTGTTCAAATAATTGCAGCTTGCCTTGAACATAAGTTTGCAGTTCAGTTTTTCTCTAATTAAAACTTATTTTTATCTCAACATTATCCTCATTTGTGTAGGTAATGAAACTGGAATTAATTTCATCTCAAGCACTCAGTTAAGTGAAATAAAACCATAATTATGGCAATGTGTTAAAAAAAAGTGTCCTTAATCTTGACACTAAAGCTAAAATATATACCTGAGGCAAAATTTCTAGGAGAGCATCAGATGGCCAGCAAGTAGTCTCACCGTTAAATAAAACAGCAGACCTATGCTCATGACCATCATTTTTAAACCCTGGATTCAAGGGAAATCGTATAATAGAGTGAAAAGTGGGAGATAATGGAAGTTGGTGAACTTTGGGGAAGAACTGAGAGTTAGTGTTATTCTCGTTTTAGTCTATTCTCCTTCCACGCAGCATTTTTACTGGAAAATGAAAGGTTTCATCAGTAGAAATGTCTGTCTTCATTAGGAATAAAATTGTAAAACCCCATGCTCAGCAGAGTAGTCACTAAGAGCGGTGCTCCAAAGGGCTGCCCATCTGGGAAGATCAACAGTTCAGCTGGCCTGAAGTCAATATCTTGGCTAGAGAAAGCTCAGGACAAGTGAACTGGACAAAATTAAATGAGATTAAAATCAAAACTTAAAACAAAGGAGGGAGTGGGGGTGAGAATAACTTTCCTAGGTAAGGAAACTAAAAAGGAATTGGTTTTGCTTCAGACAGAGTTGGAAAAGGAGTTAGATTTGCTTTATACAGAGTTAATTGGGTTCTTTAGGCTGAAAGGAAATGACATGAGGTAGCAGCTCATATCCTTGGGAAGAGATAAAAATAAAAGGAAAATGTATATATAATAGGCCACGAAATGTATCATTTCTATTTCATTGTTTTAAATCCTTTAGAAAATAAAACTGAGTCTCATCCACAGTCCTGTGGCAGACCACTTGCAGGGTCCTCTCTTCCCACTTTACTATCAATCCTTGGAGACTCTGATGAACCTTGCAAAGGACCCAATAATCTTTATCTGGAGCCCTGAGTGACCACATCTAGCATGAACTCAGGCTATTTTCACCGTTGTTTCTCTTCTCCATTGCAATCTCTCCTGTATCATCCCCACTCTCTCAGCAGCCTGCCTCTATGGGCCTGCCCTCCCACCTTCCCTGGAGATTCAATAAAACCTTGATGTTTACCTAAAATTCCTATTTATCCAGTGGACCCTCTTATTATACTCCTCAATCTATCCCATCCCCATTTTTTTTTACCATTCCCTGATTCTGAGAAACACTTTATACTTGGAACCTTCAGTGGCCATATTTGGCAGGACCTCTGGTAGGCACTGTCTTTCCTGTCCTCTCTTATGATCTTTCCATTCTTAACTTGTCTGATAACAATCAGATTACAGCAGTCCCTTCTCCCATTTTAACTCTGTTTACTGGAGACTCCAAACCTTTGGTCCAGACTTAGTATCCCCTAACCCTTTCACCCACGTCTCTCCAGATAATCCTCTGCCTTACTGGAAACTACTTGCAAGATCCACCCTTCCACCATAGTTCCAACTCCATGAGGACCATCCTCTCTATATAAACAGGGTACTCTTAGTTATTTTCTAAAACCTCTTTAAGTCTCTTTTTTCTAACCCATTTATTCTCTTCCTCTCTGCCATGCACTGACCTATAGAAGCATTAAAAAACAAATCATGCCCCATGCTTTCCTAGGTTCCAGAGAAGGCAAGAGAAACCAAGGGATGGAAAAGAACACTCAAACAACAAAACAAGAATAGATATGAACACCTGGAATCAAAATTAGAGCAATTCCTGATCCTTAGAAAACAAGTGCAGAAACATAGTCATCAAGAGCCAAGACAATAACTTTCCTAATACTGCATCAAGAGAACTGCATTAGCCTTCCTGTGCCCACAAACCTATGGATCTCATAGACCTTCCTCTCCCTACCTCCCTATCCCTATTCTTGCTTTTGCTAGGCCCCCAACTTCAGCAGGCAATCCTTGCTAACCCAGAGGCTACTTCTTCCAATGAAGCAGGTCAGCTGATAGCAGATCTTTGCCTCTCCTGTTTCTCCATACCCAATTCTCCAGTACCATTCCGAGTTCTGCAGAATACCTGCGATGATAGTCCTTCCACTCTCTCTAGTGGATCCCACAGATCTTCCCCTTCTAGCCTTCCTCTGTCCACTTGGTGATTTTCCTCAGGTCCTACATCCAGGAGGCACTTTCTCATAACCCACAGGCCACTTCTTCCAGGAAGTCAGATAGGCTGACTACAGGTCTTCACCTCTCCTTCTATTCCTCCAGATTCAATGTCCCAGCTTCATCCCCAGCTCTACTGCAGAACAGCTGGTACAGTCTCCTCCATCCCCATCTTGGGTGGATCCCACAGATCTTCCATTATAAACCTCTCTCCCTCCACTCAATTATTTTCCCAGGCCCAAGTCCACCAGGTTCTCCCTGATAAGCCAAAGGTCACTCCTGCATGGAAGCAATTAGGCTGTCTGCAGAAACTCCCCCATCATTTTCTTCCTTCAGATCCAGTATTCCAATCTCATGCCAAGTTCTGTATCAGACCTTCTGGGGGTAACTCCTTTTCACCAGATAAAACTAATCAGAAGAGCTTGGAAGGACTCTACATGCTTATCAAAGACAAAAATCCACGAAGATGAACTTTCAATTCTTAACATGTAGGCCCGAAATGCAAAAGCATCCATGTTTGTAAAAGTAACACTAATACAGCTCTAATCACACATGGACCATCATGCACTGATAGGGCAAGTCTTCAATACCTGCCTCTTACCAATGAACAGGTTATCCAAACAAAACCAGCATAAAAATGCTTATGTTCTAGGATTATTATCAGGAATATGCTCATATTCATGTACATTCTAAGCTCCTTGTTTTTTCAGAAGTAAATAAGCAACTGAGTGCATTAGCCTGTCTTATTTGTACTTCTCTGGAACATTATTGAGAAGGAACATGCATCTGTCATTGCAGGTGGATTTACTGAAACAGCATGGATTCCTTTTCAGCTTCTCTGGCCTTGAGCCCTAAAAGACAGTAATGGAGTGCGGGTTGATGTCACTATGCTGGTGAACCCAGGTACAGGATAGGACGAGGCCTGTCACTGGATGAGAAGGAAGGATGGATGGGAGAAAAGTTTCAGAAAGAGGCAATAGTGAGGAAGAAGGAGCTGAGATAACCTGGCGGTAGATGTTAAGATTCCTCTCTGCACATAGTTACAGGTTGTTACGATTATTATTGAGGGTGGGCGTGTACAGGATTTTGTGTTGTCTAGATGGGCAAATTATATCTTATCAATTGGGTGAGAGGATGTTGTGTGATGTGTTCTTTCGTGTGGTGACTTAATTTAGTTCAAGAGAGTATATGGTGGCAGGACACACTGGGCTGCCTGGAATTGGGATGTGTATACTTGGTGTGGCGGCCACCCGCCAAGACAGCTGTGAGTGAGGGAGGGGCGGTCTAAGAGGATGCTGTGTATGGACATCTCTTGTACTGCCCTGGTCAGAAAGTATGTGGAGGCAGCATGGAGCCGCTGAGATAAATTAGTACTAGTTCCAATGGCCGACTGGAGCTGGAACTAAGAGAGTGCAAACCAGGGCACAAGTAGGAATCTTTCCACCTTTTTAAAACTTTTTACTTCAACAATGGAGAATGGGAAGGCATTAGAAGTCACCAGAAAGATAGTAAACCTCCAGCTAAAAAGTGGCAAAAGCTATTAACTATACAATTATAAGTCTTCACACTTGTGGCTAAGTTAAGGGTTTATGCACAAAGGGAAAAGTTATTCTGCAAATCACAGAAATGATTTGGCCAATGACCAAAGTGAATAGTAACGACTGTGCAGTGCATTGGCCTTATGTTGATCCTCTTCCTTTGCTTCAATTTGTAGATTGAATAGCTTGTGCCTTCAACCACCTTCAGTGAAGTTTCCTCCTTCAGTAGATGCTAATAAATATAGAGACTCACACTCACACATTATTAGAGAGTGGAAAATTTTGGAACGCTCATCCCTAAATAGGATAACTGTATCAAATTCCTCCTCTTAAAACTCAGAGAAGAGCAGCTCTCTGCTCCCAAACCCCATGGGAGAGAGCCCTCACCGCCTGGACAGGTGGGCACTCCTGAGACTGCAGAGCAGAAGAGACCACCAACACTGCCCGCCCCTGCCCACATCCCTGGCCCAAGAGGAAACTGTATACGGCCTCTGGGTTCCCTTGGATAAGGGCACAGCAGCAGCGGGTCCCCTGCATCTGAGACACCACCGGAACCTGAGGGACCGACTGGATAAACAGTTCTCTGCACCCAAATCCCGTGGGAGGGAGAGCTAAACCTTCAGAGAGGCAGACACGCCTGGGAAACCAGAGGAGTCTGCCTAGTGCACACCTAGTGAGGTGCGTTTTTCTTCAGTGGCTGTTTTTATTCCCACTTCTCATTTCTGATGTTGTTGATTTTGACTGTTTCTCTGCTCTTCAATTAGTTTGACTAAGAGATGTTTATCCTGTTGATTTTCTCAAAGAATTGATTTTTGGTTTTGTTGACTCTTTGTATTGTTCACTTTGTTCCTAATTTGTTGATTTTTGCTTGGGTTGGATTATTTCCTGCAGTCTCTTCCTCTTGGATATGTTTGCTTCTCTTTGTTCCTTATCTTACATGTGTTCTTTTAAATGTTGTGGGTTGCCCTACTGTTGTTTGTATTTTAATGCTAACTTTGTTTCTTCAAGAAGGGCTGCTCCCATGAGCAGTAGATGACATACTCAACTGATCTCTCTGGACTCTTTCCCGATTCTAACTGGTCAAATAAAGGGTAGAGCCTATGATTGGGCCGTGGAAGGGAAAGGTGGGACTGTAGGTCTTAAGAGGGGCAAGGAAGGAGAGGGAGAAATGTAATACTCATGCAGGCAAGAACATTATTCAACAAACTCAAATGATATAAGGTGAGAAGTCAAAAGGTCAAATCATTTTTTGGAACACTCTGTGAATTTTTATATATAATTTAAATCTTCCCAGATTCAATATATAATTTTATTTTACATTGTCAGTTTCATTTAAATCATCATATTGATTTACCATTTTCTAACGCACATTGTTTAAAGGAGAAATTTCTGAAACTGGCATTAATCTACCAAATATCATTTAATCTGCAATAGTCTTTTAGGCAAGATTGATCATTCCTTATGTCGTCTGTTTCCTTTAGAAACAGATGAGTAGGGAATTAGTTGCTAAATGACAGGCATCTTAAAAACTGAGAAAAAAATGATGCGAAGAAAGTTTCATGTCCTATGTTGTTTTCTGAATGTTACTACCCTTCATATATGAGGACATTACTTCCTTACTCTGTTTATATCCTGTATCTAAACATAATCTCCATCCATTGCCTGATGATATGTTGCTATATTTGTTTTAAAAATTGAATGTATCCTCAATGTGACCCATTCTCTTAATCCATTTTGTGCTACTCATACAATGTAACCAAGGTTCAGAATTTGTAACAAAAATGCACTGACCTAGATTTCTAAAGACTGAATTGTTCAAAACCACAGCAGTTATACTGTATGTGTGTGTGAAGGGCCTGGCCTTTGTTTCTAAGATTGTACCTTGAATGTCATATTCCATCAACCATTTCTCAGTATTAAAAATAAAAGAAGAAAGAAAAATAGAGGAGAACCATGGGAAGAAGGTGAGATGGAGAAAGGCAATTTGGAAAGAGGGAGAGAGAGAGAGAGAGAGAGAGAGAGAGGAGGAGAAGACAGAGAGAGAGAGAGAGAGAGAAGAGAGAGAGAGAGAGAGATGAACTCCCCAAGGGAATACCTTAAAAATACTTTCAAGTATGTAAGAAACCAAGTGTTCAAAGTTTGAAAAAGGTAAATCTGAAACGTTGCAAGCATATCCGAGCAATGCTTCCCACGTTAAATATGCGCCACTGGCCTGGAAGTGATGAGGTTCAAGGAGCTCTTGACAGAGCAGAGAGTATTTACACTGAGACATTTCCATTTTCCACTCCAGAGTAAGGGAGCTTTTGTGTCTCTCTCCAGGAAGTCATGTCTTAAACCTTAGGTTCTACTTTCTATAATCCTTAGCCAGGGATATCCTGCTAAGAGCATTTTGGAGGTGAAAACTCTAAGTATATTTTCATGTAGGTCCAGCTGAGAGCAGATCTGGCCACATGCTTTTTCCTTTTCTATGAACAGCTTCCCATCTCTTCTCATCCAGGATAGATTGTTAGAACACTGTTCTTGACCCTTCTCATGTGGCAAGTGGAATTCCTGCAGACAAAAAACCCTAATGGTACATTTGTATAGATTTGATTACCGTTTTATGTGATCTTGTTAGTGCAATGTTAAAAACCATTTGTCTTCAATGTACATGCTTTTGTTCAATAGTTAATGAAACTAAAGGGATTTCTATACTGCCTCCTTTACAAAAATCCAGGCTATTTCTTTTTCTTCTTTTCATTTTTAAATACGGATGATATTTACTGAGATGGTGATCATAGAAAGAGAAAATGTGTGAAAGAAAATAAAAATGTGTTATAAGGCTGTACAGGTGTTGGTTTGATGCAGTAATTTTTTTTTTTTTTGAGACCATGTCTTATAATGAAGCCTAGATTACTCTGTACCTTAAAGTATAGTCCAGGCTACAGTCTATTTCTTATGATGTCGATTAAAGTATACAATTGGAATTTTAAACCTAACTTTCCAATATTTTGAAATTGAAATATAATCATATCATTTTCCCCCTTCCATTCCCTTTTCTTTTTCCAATTCCTCCTGATCTTTCATTCTTTCAAATCCGTGCCATGTTTCTCTTTAATTGATATATAAAAATATGAATGCAACCTACTCAATGCATAAACTATTACTTTTATGTATATAATTTTAGGGCTGAGAAGTTGGCATTGGATAGTCATTTAGAATGCTTTTCTCTGGAGAAGACTAATTCTTGCAATCTCTTAGCTCCATTCATCGTTTTCAAGTTTGCGTACTTACTAGAGATTTGTTTGCCATTAATTTTCTGTTTAATTACATTGTTGTCAGATGCAATAAAAACAGTTATTTCAATCTTTCTGAGTTTATTAAGAAGTTTTTGGTATCCTAGGATATGATCTGTTTTAGAGAAGCTTGCATGGGCTGATTAGAAGAATATATTCTTTGGTATTTGGGTTGAATATTCTGTAGATGTATATTAAATCCATTTGATATAAATGCCATATATTGCTATTTCTCTGCTGATTTATTTGTTCAGATCATCCATTTTTGTTTGTTTGTTTGTTTTTTGTTCGTTTGGATTTTTTTTTGAGAAGGTGGGGAATGGAAATCATTTAATATTAATGGGTTATGTAAATCTTTAACTTTAGTTCTACTAATAACTTTTAATGACATTGCATGAAAGTTTGGTGTATATATGCTTAGCTTCATGATGTCTTCTTCGTTAATAGTTCCCTTGATTAGAATTAAGTGTCCACCAAACACAAAGCCACAAAACCTTTGACTTACAATTTGTCCTGCCAACATGATGTATTGTGGTAAGAGTGGTACCAAGTTGGCTAGCCAATTGAGTCCTGTGCCATGAGATATTGCTTAGAGGACTAGAAACCAGAGGCCAGATGCCTAGAATAAAACTAAATGCAACTGGCAAAAAAGGATGTCAGTGATATAATGACTAATGACATTTGGCTATACTTATAGATTGGTTCCAAACCCAATTGAGCTTCATCTGATGGAAAAAAAGGTTGAAATTCACAGACACACATTAGACAAGGCTTGGGGAATCCTGCTGAAAAAGGAAAGAAGGATTGTATGAGTTAGAGGAGTCAAGAACACCACAAGAAAAACCACAGAATCAACAAACCTGGATTCATAAAACCTCTTAGGAACTAATCAACAATCAGGAAATCTGGATGGTTCTAAACTAGGCTCTCTGCATGTTATAATTGTATAGCTTGTTGTTTCTGTGGTACTCGACATAGAGAGAGAGCAGAGATTACTTCTGATGCTTTGGCTGGCTTTTGGGATCCTTGTCCTCTTACTGGATTGCCTGGTCCAACCTTGATATGAGAGAAGATGCCTAATCTTATTGCAACTTGATGTGCCATGTGTGGTTGCCATCTCTGGGAGGCTTGCCTCTTTCTGAAGGGAAATGTTGGAGGAGGAGAAATGAGTGGGGAGGGAGGAAGGAGAAACTACAGTTGAGATGTAATATATGATAGAATAAATTAATAACAACAACAAAACAATTACAAATCTTCCATTAACCCTTCTAAAACTACATTTTAGTTTGATATCTCTTTTGTTAAGTATTACAATAGTGACACCTGCTTGCTTTTTAAACCCATTTGATTAGAGTTCTTTTGAACAAATTTTACTTTATGGAGGTGCCTATCTTGTGTTTCTTTTTTTTTCCCTCCATCTTTATTAAATTGGGTATTTCTTATTTGCATTTAAATTGTTATTACCTTTCCTGGTTTCCAGGTCAACATCTCCCTAAACTCTCCCCCTCCCATTAGCACCCTCCCTGCAACAATCACATCAACTGGAGGTTCAGTCTTGGCAGAACCCAGGGCTTCCTCTTCTACTGGTGCCCTTACTAGGCTACTCATTGCTACCTATGCGGTTGGAGCCCAGAGTCAGTCCATGTATAGTCTTTGGGTAATGGGTTAGTCCCTGGAAGCTCTGGTTGGTTGGCATTGTTGTTCATATGGTGTCTCAAGCCCCTGCAAGCTCTTTCAGTCCTTTCTCTGATTCCTTCAACGGGGGTCCCGTTCTCAGTTCAGTGGTTTGCTGCTGGCATTCGCCTATGTATTTGCTGTATTCTGGTTGTGTCTCTCAGGAGAGATCTACATCTGGTTCCTGTCAGCCTGCACTTCTTTGCTTCATCCATCTTACCTAGTTTGGTGGCTGTATATGTATGAACCACATGTGGGGCAGGCTCTAAATGGGTGTTCCTTTTGCCTCTGTTCTAAACTATTCCCTTCCAAGGGTATTGTGGTTCCCCTTCTAAAGAAGGAGTGAAAACATTCACATTTTAGACATCCTTCTTGAGTTTCATGTGTTCTGTGCATCTAGGATAATTCGAGCATTTGGGCTATATCCACTTATCAATGAGTGCATACCATGTGTGTTTTTCTGTGATTTGGTTACCTCTCTCAGGATATTTTCCAGTTCCATCCATTTGCCTATGAATTTTGTAAGGTTATTGTTTTTGATAGCTGAGTAATATTCCATTGTGTAGATGTACCACATTTTCTGTACCTATTCCTCTGTTGAAGGGCATCTGGGTTTTTTCCATCTTCTGGCTATTATTAATAAGGCTGCTATGAACATAGTGGAGAATGTGTCTTTGTTATATGTTGGGGCATCTTTTGGGTATATGCAAAAGAGGGGTAGAACATATAGTTCAATGTCCAATTTTCTGAGGAACCTCCAGACTGATTTCTAGAATGGTTGTACCAGTCTGCAATCCCACCAACAATGGAGAAGTGTTCCTCTTTCTCCACATCCTCGCCAGTATCTGCTGTCACCTGAGTTTTTGATCTTAGCAATTTTCACGGTGTGAGATGCAATCTCAGGGTTGTTTTGATTTGCATTTCCCTTATGACTAAAGATGTTGAACATTTCTTTAGGTGTTTCTCAGCCATTCGGCATTCCTCAGCTGTGAATTCTTTGTTTAGCTCTGAACCCCATTTTTAATAGGGTTATTTGTCTCCCTGCAGTCTAACTTCTTGAGTTATTTGTACATTTTGGATATAAGCCCTCTATCTGTTGAAGGATTGGTAAAGATTTTTTTCCAATCTGTAGGTTGCCGTTTTGTCCTAACAAGAGTGTCCTTTGCTTTACAGAAGCTTTGCAGTTTTATAAGATCCCATTTGTCAATTCTTGATCTTAGAGCATAAGCCATTGGTGTTTTGTTCAGGAAATTGTCTCCAGTGCCCATGTGTTCGAGATGGTTCTCCACTTTTTCTTCTATTAGTTTGAGTGTGTCTGGTTTGATGTGGAGGTCCTTGATCCACTTGTACTTAAGCTTTGTACAGGGTGATAAGCATGGATCGATCTGCATTCTTCTACCTGCAGACCTCCAGTAGAACCAGCACCATTTGCTGAAAATGCTATCTTTTTTCCATTTGATGGTTTTTGCTCCTTTGTCAAAAATCAAGTGACCATAGGTGTGTGGGTTCATTTCTGGGTCTTCAATTCTATTCCACTGGTCTATCTGTCTGTCTCTGTGCCAACACCATGCAGTTTTTATCATTATTCTCTATAATACTGCCTGAGTTCAGGTATAGCAATTCCCCTGGAAGTCCTATTATTGCTGAGGATAGTTTCAGCTATCCTGGGTTTTTTGTTATTCCAGGTGAATTTGCAAATTGTTCTGTCTAACTCTCTGAAGAATTGGATTGGTATTTTGATGGGGATTTCATTGAATCTGTAGATTGCTTTTTGTATAAATGGCCATTTTTACTATATTAATCCTGCCAATCCATGAGCATGGGTGATCTTTCTATGCATTTTCCTTTCCGTGACTTATTTTTTCTTGCAGCTTTCAGTACTCTTCTTTTGGTTTGTTTAGTGTTTAAAGTATTGTATGCTATGGGAAGAGTTATTCTTGTCTCATGTATTTGCTTCTGTGTGTTTCTTGTATTCCTGTGGTTGTGTCTTTCTTTAGCTAATAGAAATTCTGGTTTTTGAAATTGTACAATATCTGGACTATGCCATTGACTTGGGGTTCTCCTGTCTTGAGTATTGAACATTTGATAATTTTCATGGTGTCCTACATTTATTGTTTGATCCTATCACTTGTTATTTTTTTGTAATTTTCATAATTTTTGCATCTTTTGTCTAGATTCTACACAGTTTCTTCAAGTCCTGATGTTTTACCTTCTGCTTGAGTCCTGTACTTTTAGACTTTTCCTTGAGTTTTCTATTTGGGTAAAGGGGATTTTCATTCCCAACTCTATTTCACCTTGATTACCCTTTAATATTTCTATACCTTTACTGAATTCTTTTTTCTTCAAATAATTTTCTTCATTATTTCCACCCAACCTTATGGGCTTTTTTTGTTTGTTTTTTATTCTCTTGGAGATCACTCAGGAGTTTATTGTATTCAAATTCATTCCTTGTAGGTTTGCTGAGCTATTTCTTTGGGTGTTCTTTAAATTCCTAGAATTTTTTGATAAGGTTTGTTCTTATTCTTTTAAATTCTGTGTCCTTGGGTTCACTTAATTACTTGACAAGCATTTCTCTAGGACTATTAGATTTTGGAGGGGCAGGGTATAGGCTTAGATCTTGCCTTAATATTCCATGTTGTATATTTTTTTGTAATAAAACCAGGGCGTGTGAACTTGTTTTGTTAGTTCTGTGTCTGATGTGGACATAGGAAGTTAGGGTATGACATGGAGCTTGCCCATGCTTAGGTTGGGTTTGGGGGTGAAGTTTGGATATGGCTTAGGTTGTATGAAGTCAGGTGGGAACTAGGGAACAGGAAGCATGCATGTTGTTCATCCTTGACCAAGACTAGATTTGAGGGGGTAGATCTGGATGTTGGGGAGGTTGTATATAGGTTGTATGTGGATGATTATTTGGACTCTCTTGTTAGACCCTGTTTGTAGTTATGCTGGGTGAAGAGGTTGAATGTAGCATATGCACTGGGCTTCTAGCTAGAGATGGACAGGATTTCATACTGACCAAAGCACAGGGCTTGTACTTACTGTAAGTATGAGCTGCTAGACTAGGCCAAGACAGTGGATTTGGGAATAAATGTACAGTTCTCAAGAAGGTGTTTGGAGGGGAGGATCAGTCTGACTAAACCTAGATAGACTGTGGCAAAGGGATAGATGTGTGTCTTTTGTAATAATATAACTTGAAATTTTATATTTGAACTAGGAATAGGCAGGTATTTTAGAAGAAGTTCATGATGGTTTGTATATGCTTGGCCCAGGGACTGGCACTATTTGGAGGTATGGCCTTGATGGAGGAAGTGTGTCACTGGGCATGGGCTTTAAGATTCTCATCCTAGCTGCCTGAAATCCAGTCTTCTCCTAGCAGCCTTCAAATGAAGATATAGAACTCTTAGCATCTCCTGCACCATGCCTGCTTGGATACTACCATACCCCCACCCTGATGATAATTGACTGAACCTCTGTCCATATAAGCCAGGCCCAATTAAATGTTGTTCTTGTACGAGTTGCTTTGTTCTTGATGTATCTTCATGGCAATGTAAATTCTAACTACAACAATGTTCTCTCAATTTATGATTCAGACAAGAATCAAGAGAAGAATTATATAAGGCAGGAAGCAGGTAGATCATCTTCCATCCCTGTCTTCTAGGCCAAATCCAATTCCCTACCCTCCTTCCCAGATCTGTAACATGTTAGCTCTGTAAGCTCTGCTTTCTTTCTGTCCCCATCTTCAGCAGATCCAAGCAGATTCTCTCCTACAGCCTTTCTCAGTGCTCTATCATTCTGTATCAGAAACTGCTTCTCACAGATATTCCCTGGTAAGACAGGACTTCAAAACAGCCTTTATGAATATTTTAGATGTCCCAAAAGAAAGTATACATGAAAACATTAGTTAAATTTTAATGAAATTAATGATAATTTTCTAGAAAGATATCAGGTACGGAAGTTAGTTCAGGATCAGATATATCATCTAAATTGTCCCATAAACCCTAAAGAAATAGAAGCAGTTATTAAAAGTCTCCCAGCCAAAAACATTCTAGTACCAGATAGGTTTAGTGGAGAATTCTATCAGAACTTCATAGAATAACTCATATCAATATGGTCCAAACCATTCCACAAAATAGAAATGAAAGGAATACAAGCCAATTCCTTTTAAGAAGCCAAAATTATGCTTATGCATAAATCACACAAAGACCCAACAAAGAAAGAGAACTTCAGTCCAATTTCCTTTATGGATATCACTGCAAAAATATTAAAAAAAATTATTGCAAACCAAATCCAAGAACACATCAAAATCCATAATGATCAAATAGGCTTAATCCCAGGGATGCAGGGATAGTTCAATATATGGAAATCCTTCAATGTAATACAATATGTAAACAAACTAAAAGAAAAACAAAACATAATCATCTCATTAGATACTGAGAAAGCATTTGACAAAATTCAACACCCCTTCATGTTAAAAGTCTTGGAAAGATCAGGAATTCAAGGCCCATATCTAAACATAGTAAAAGCCATATTCAGCAAAAAATAAAAATAGCCAACATCAAACTAAATGGAGAGAAACTTGAAGCAATCCAATCAAAATCAGGGACTAGACAAGGCTGCCCACTCTCCCCCTACTTATTCAATATAGTACTTGAAGTGCTAGCCATAGGAATCAGACAACAAAAGGTAGTCAAAGGTATACAAATTGGAAAGGAAGATGTCAAAATATCACTATTTGCAGATGATATGATACTATACTTAAGTGACCCCAAAATTTCCACCAGAGAACTACTAAGCCTGGTAAAAGACTTCAGCAATGTGACTGGGTACAAAAGTAATTCAAACAAATCATTAGCATTTGTCCACTCAAAGAATAAACAGTCTGAGAAAAAAATTAGGAAAATAACACCATTCAAGATAGTCACAAATAACATAAAATACCTCCATGTGATTCTAACCAAGCAAGTGAATGAAATTGAAGACGATCTTCGAAGATGAAAAGATCTCCCATGCTCCTGGATTGGCAGGATTAATGTGGTAAAAATGGCTATTTTGCCAAAAGCAATCTACAGATTTAATGCAATCCTCATGAAAATTCCAACTCAATTCTTCAAAGAATTAGAAAGAGCAATTTGCAAATTCATTTGGAATAACAAAAAATCTAGTATAACAAACACAAAAACTGTCCCCAACAATAAAAGAACTTTTGGGGGAATCACCATCTCTGACATCAAGCAGTATTACAGAGTAATAGTGATAAAAATGTATGGTATTGGTACAGAGACAAGTAGGTAGATCAATGGAATAGAATTGAAGACCCAGAAATGAACCCACATACCTATGGTCACTTGGTCTCTGACAAAGAAGCTCAAATCATTCAGTTGAAAAAGATAGAATTTTCAGCAAATGGTGCTGGTTCAACTGTAGGTCATGTAGAAGAATGCAGATCGACCCATTCTTATAGTCCTGTACAATGTTCAAGTCCAAGTAGATCAAGGACCTACACATATATCCAGACACACTCAAACTAATAGAAGAACAAGTAGGGGATTAGAATGACCACATGGGCAGTGGGAAAATTTCCTGAACAAAACACCAATGGCTTATGCTATAAGATCAAGAATCAGTAAATGGGACCTCATAAAATTGCAAAGCTTCTGTAAAGCAAAGGACCCTGTCATTACGACAAAACAGCAACCAATAGATCGGGAAAAGATATTTACAATCCTACATCCAATAGAGGGCTAATATACAATATATACAAAGAACTCAAGAAATTAGACTCCAAAGAGCTAAATAACCCTATTAACAAATGCGATATAAAGCTACACAAAGAATTTTCAACTAAAGAGTATCGAATGGCCTAGAAACACCTAAAGAAATGTTTACCATTTCCTTAGTCATCAAGGAAATGCAAATCAAAACAACCCTGAGATTCTACCTCATGCCAGTCAGAATGGCTAAGATAAAAATCTCAGGTGACCCCACACCAGTGAGAATGGCTAAGATCAAAAACTCAGGTGACAGCAGATGCTGGCGAGGATGCGGAGAAAGAGGAATACTCCTCCATTGTTGGTGGGATTGCAGACTGGTACAACCATTCTGGAAATCAGTTTGGAGGTTCCTCAGAAAATTGGACATTGAAATGCCTGAGGATCCAGCTATACCTCTCTTGGGCATATACCCAAAAGATGCCCCAACATATAAAAAAGACACGTGCTCCACTATGTTCATAGCAGCCTTATTTATAATAGCCAGAAGCTGGAAAGAACCCAGATGCCCTTCAACAGAGGAATGGATACAGAAAATGTGGTACATCTACACAATGGAGTACTACAAAGCTATCAAAAACAATGACTTTATGAAATTCTTAGGCAAATGAATGGGGCTAGAAAATATCATACTGGCTGCCGCCACGCAGAGCTTGTAGGCAGCACCCCACGAGCAAACTTGAGCCTCGGGACCACAGGTAAGACCAACTTTTCTGCTGCAAGCAACCTGCCTGGTGAACTCAGGACACACAGAGGCAAAATTCCTCTAGGACCAGGCACTTCCGGTGGTTAGCAGGAGTCCCAAACCCGCGGATCCCTGCCCGCAGCAGCTCTCTGCTCCCAAACCCCATGGGAGAGAGACCTCACTGCCTGGACAGGTAGGCACTCTTGAGACTGCAGAGTGGAAGAGAGCACCAACACTGCCCACCCCTGCCCACATCCCTGGCCCAAGAGAAAACTGTATACGGCCTCTAGGTTCCCATAGAGGAGGCCCAGGAGCAGCAGGTCCGCTGCATCTGACACCACCAGAACCTGAAGGGACCTACCGGATAAACAGTTCTCTGCACCTAAATCCCGTGGGAGGGAGAGCTAAACCTTCAGAGAGGCAGACACGCCTGGGAAACCAGAAGAGACTGCACTCTGCACACATCTCTGACGCCAGAGGAAAACACCAAACACCATCTGGAACCCTGATGCACGGAAGCAGCGCCGATCTTCCTGGTTGCTGCAGCCACTGAGAGCTCATAAGCAACACCCCACGAGCAAACTTGAGCCTCGGAACCACAGGTAAGACCAACTTTTCTGCTGCAAGTGACCTGCCTGGTGAACTCAAGACACAGGCCCACAGGAACAGCTGAAGACCTGTAGATAGGAAAAACTACAGGCCCCAAAACAGAACACTCTGTCCCCATAACTGGCTGAAAGAAAACAGGAAAACAGGTCTACAGCACTCCTGACACACAGGCTTATAAGACAGTCTAGCCACTGTCAGAAATAGCAGAACAAAGTAACACTAGAGATAATCTGATGGCGAGAGGCAAGCGCAGGAACACAAGCAACAGAAACCAAGACTACATGGCATCATCGGATCGCAATTCTCCCACCAAAGCAAACACAGAATATCCAAACACACCAGAAAAGCAAGATCTAGTTTCAAAATCATATTTGATCATGATGCTGGAGGACTTCAAGAAAGACGTGAAGAACTCACTTAGAGAAACACAGGAAAACATTAATAAACAAGTAGAAGCCTACAGAGAGGAATCGAAAAAATCCCTGAAAGAATTCCAGGAAAACACAATCAAACAGTTGAAGGAATTAAAAATGGAAATAGAAGCAATCAAGAAAGAACACATGGAAACAACCCTGGATATAGAAAACCAAAAGAAGAGACAAGGAGGTGTAGATACGAGCTTCACCAACAGAATACAAGAGATGGAAGAGAGAATCTCAGGAGGAGAAGATTCCATAGAAATCATTGACTCAACTGTCAAAGATAATGTAAAGCAGAAAAAGCTACTGGTCCAAAACATACAGGAAATCCAGGACTCAATGAGAAAATCAAACCTAAGGATAATAGGTATAGAAGAGAGTGAAGACTCCCAGCTCAAAGGACCAGTAAATATCTTCAACAAAATCATAGAAGAAAACTTCCCTAACCTAAAAAAAGAGATACCCACAGGCATACAAGAAGCCTACAGAACTCCAAATAGATTGGACCAGAAAAGAAACACCTCCTGTCACATAATAGTCAAAACACCAAACGCACAAAATAAAGAAAGAATATTAAAAGCAGTAAGGGAAAAAGGTCAAGTAACATATAAAGGCAGACCTATCAGAATTACACCAGACTTTTCGCCAGAAACTATGAAAGCCAGAAGATCCTGGACAGATGTCATACAGACCCTAAGAGAACACAAATGCCAGCCCAGGTTACTGTATCCTGCAAAACTCTCAATTAACATAGATGGAGAAACAAAGATATTCCATGACAAAACCAAATTTACACAATACCTTTCTACAAATCCAGCACTACAAAGGATAATAAATGGTAAAGCCCAACATAAGGAGGCAAGCTATATCCTAGAAGAAGCAAGAAACTAATCATCTTGGCAACAAAACAAAGAGAAGAAAAGCACACAGACATAATCTCACATCCAAAAATGAATATAACAGGAAGCAATAATCACTATTCCTTAATATCTCTCAACATCAATGGCCTCAACTCCCCAATAAAAAGACATAGATTAACAAACTGGATACGCAACCAGGGCCCTGCATTCTGCTGCCTACAGGAAACACACCTCAGAGACAAAGACAGACACTACCTCAGAGTGAAAGGATGGAAAACAACTTTCCAAGCAAATGGTTGGAAGAAGCAAGCTGGAGTAGCCATTCTAATATCAAATAAAATCAATTTTCAACTAAAATTCATCAAAAAAGTTAAGGAAGGACACTTCATATTCATCAAAGGAAAAATCCACCAAGATGAACTCTCAATCCTAAATATCTATGCCCCAAATACAAGGGCACCTACATACGTAAAAGAAACCTTACTAAAGCTCAAAACACACATTGTACCTCACACAATAATAGTAGGAGATTTTAACACCCCACTCTCATCAATGGACAGATCATGGAAAGAGAAATTAAACAGAGACGTAGACAGACTAAGAGAAGTCATGAGCCAAATGGACTTAACGGATATTTATAGAACGTTCTACCCTAAAGCAAAAGGATATACCTTCTTCTCAGCTCCTCATGGTACTTTCTCCAAAATTGACCATATAATTGGTCAAAAAACGGGCCTCAACAGGTACAGAAAGATAGAAATAATCCCATGCGTGCTATCGAACCACCACGGCCTAAAGCTGGTCTTCAATAACAATAAGGGAAGAATGCTCACATATACATGGAAATTGAACAATGCTCTACTCAATGATAACCTGGTCAAGGAAGAAATAAAAAAAAGAAATTAAAAACTTTTTAGAATTTAATGAAAATGAAGGTACAACATACCCAAACTTATGGGACACAATGAAAGCTGTGCTAAGAGGAAAACTCATAGCTGAGTGCCTGCAGAAAAAACAGGAAAGAGCATATGTCAGCAGCTTGACAGCACACCTAAAAGCTCTAGAACAAAAAGAAGCAAATACACCCAGGAGGAGTAGAAGGCAGGAAATAATCAAACTCAGAGCTGAAATCAACCAGGTAGAAACAAAAAGGACCATAGAAAGAATCAACAGAACCAAAAGTTGGTTCTTTGAGAAAATCAACAAGATAGATAAACCCTTAGCCAGACTAACGAGAGGACAGAGAGAGTGTTTCCAAATTAACAAAATCAGAAATGAAAAGGGAGACATAACTACAGATTCAGAGGAAATTCAAAAAATCATCAGATCTTCTTATAGAAGCCTTTATTCAACAAAACTTGAAAATCTGCAGGAAATGGACAATTTCCTAGACAGATACCAGGTACCGAAGTTAAATCAGGAACAGATAAACCAGTTAAACAACCCCATAACTCCTAAGGAAATAGAAGCAGTCATTAAAGGTCTCCCAACCAAAAAGAGCCCAGGTCCAGACGGGTTTAGTGCAGAATTCTATCAGACCTTCATAGAAGACCTCATACCAATATTAGCCAAACTATTCCACAAAATGGAAACAGATGGAGCACTACCGAATTCCTTCTATGAAGCCACAATTACTCTTATACCTAAACCACACAAAGACCCAACAAAGAAAGAGAACTTCAGACCAATTTCCCTTATGAACATCGACGCAAAAATACTCAACAAAATTCTGGCAAACCGAATCCAAGAGCACATCAAAACAATCATCCACCATGATCAAGTAGGCTTCATCCCAGGCATGCAGGGATGGTTTAATATACGGAAAACCATCAACGTGATCCATTATATAAACAAACTGAAAGAACAAAACCACATGATCATTTCATTAGATGCTGAGAAAGCATTTGACAAAATTCAACACCCCTTCACGATAAAAGTCCTGGAAAGAATAGGAATTCAAGGCCCATACCTAAACATAGTAAAAGCTATATACAGCAAACCAGTCGCTAACATTAAGCTAAATGGAGAGAAACTTGAAGCAATCCCACTAAAATCAGGGACTAGACAAGGCTGCCTACTCTCTCCCTACTTCTTAAATATAGTTCTTGAAGTTCTAGTCAGAGCAATCAGACAACAAAAGGAAATCAAGGGGATTCAGATTGGTAAAGAAGAAGTCAAAATATCACTATTTGCAGATGATATGATAGTATATTTAAGTAATCCCAAAAGATCCACCAGAGAACTACTAAAGCTGATAAACAACTTCAACAAAGTTGCTGGGTATAAAGTTAACTCAAATAAATCAGTAGCCTTCCTCTACACAAAAGAGAAACAAGCCGAGAAAGAAATTAGGGAAACGACACCCTTCATAATAGTCTCAAATAATATAAAATACCTTGGTTGGACTTTAACCAAGCATGTAAAAGATCTGTACAATAAGAACTTCAAGCCTCTGAAGAAAGAAATTGAAGAAGACCTCAGAAGATGGAAAGATCTCCCATGCTCATGGATTGGCAGCATTAATATAGTAAAAATGGCCATTTTACCAAAAACGATCTACAAATTCAATGCAATCCTCATCAAAATACCAATCCAGTTCTTCAGAGAGTTAGACAGAGCAATTTGCAAATCCATCTGGAATAACAAAAAACCTAGGATAGATAAAACTGTCCTCAACAATAAAAGAACTTCTGGGGAATCACTATCCCTGAACTCAAGCAGTATTAGAGCAATAGTGATAAAAACTGCATGGTATTGGTACAGAGACAGACAGAGAGACCAGTGGAATAGAATTGAAGACCCAGAAATGAACCCACACACCTATGGTCACTTGATTTTTGACAAAGGAGCAAAAACCATCAAATGGAAAAAAGATAGCATTTTTAGCAAATGGTGCTGGTTCAACTGGAGGTCAACATGTAGAGGAATGCATATCGATCCATTCTTATCACCCTGTACAAAGCTTAAGTCCAAGTGGATCAAGGACCTCCACATCAAACCAGAAACACTCAAACCAGTAGAAGAAAAAGTTGGGAAGCATCTCGAATACATGGGCACTGGAGAAAATTTCCTGAACAAAACACCAATGGCTTATGCTCTAAGATCAAGAATCAACAAATGGGATCTCATAAAACTGCAAAGCTTCTATAAGGCAAATGACACTGCTGTTAGGACAAAATGACAACCAACAGATTGGGAAAAGATCTCTACCATTCCTACAACAGTTAGAGGGCTTATATCCAAAATATACAAAGAACTCAAGAAGTTAGACAGCACTGAGACAAATAACCCTATTAAAAAATGAAGTTCAGAGCTAAACAAAGAATTCACAGCTGAGGAATGCTGAATGGCTGAGAAACACCTAAAGAAATGTTCAACATCTTTAGTCATAAGGGAAATGCAAATCAAAACAACTGTGATGTTTCACCTCACAGCAGTGAGAATGACTAAGATCAAAAACTCAGCTAACAGCAAATTCTGGTGAGGATATGGAGAAAGAGGGACACTCCTCCATTGTTGGTGGGATTGCAGACTGGTACAACCATTCTGGAAATCAGTCTGGAGGGTCCTCAGCAAATTGGACATTGAACTACCTGAGAACCCAGCTATACCTCTCTTGTGCATATACCCAAAAGATGCCCTACCATATAACCAAGACACATACTCCACTATGTTCATAGCAGCTTTATTTGTAATAGCCAGAAGCTGGAAAGAACTCAGATGCCCTTCAATAGCGGAATGGGTACCGAAAATATGGTACATCTACATAATGGAATATTACTCAGCTATCAAAAGCAATGGCTTTACGAAATTCGTAGGCAAATGGATGGAACTGGAAAATATCATCCTGAGTGAGGTAACCCAATCACAGAAAAAAACACATGGTATGCACTCATTGATAAGTGGCTATTAGCCCAAATGCTTGAATTGCCCTAGATGCACAGAACACATGAAACTCAAGAGGGATGACCAAAATGGGAATGCTTCACTTCTTCTTTAAAAGGGGAACAAGAATACCCTTGGCAGGGAATAGAGAGGCAAAGATTAAAACAGAGGCAGAAGGAACACCCATTCAGAGCCTGCTCCACATGTGGTCCATACATATACATTCACCCAATTAGATAAGATGGATGAAGCAAAGTAGTGCAGGCCTGCAGGAAACGGATGTAGATCTCTCCTGAAGGACACAGCCAGAATATGGCAAATACATAGGCGAATGCCAGCAGCAAACCACTGAACTGAGAACGGGACCCCCGTTGAAGGAATCAGAGAAAGGACTGGAAGAGCTTGAAGTGGCTCGAGACCCCATATGAACAACAATGCCAACCAACCAGAGCTTCTAGGGACTAAGCCACTACCCAGAGACTATACATGGACTGACCCTGGGCTCCAACCTCATAGGTAGCAATGAATAGCCTAGTAAGTGCACCAGTGGAAGGGGAAGCCCTTGTTCCTGCCAAGACTGAATCCCCAGTGAACGTGATTGTTTTGGGGAGGGCGGTAATGGTGCGAGAATGGGGAGGGAAATACCGATATAGAAGGGGAGCTGGAGGGGCTAGTGGGATGTTGTTCAAGACCGGGAAAGGGAATAACAATTGAAATGTGAATAATAAATACTCAAATTAATAAAGATAAAATAAAACAAAACAAAACAAAAAACCCACCAATGGCTCGTGCTCTAAGATCAAGAATCGATAAATGGGACCTCATGAAACTGCAAAACTTCTGTAACGCAAAAGACAGTCGGGCTGGAGAAATGGCTCAGTGGTTAAGAGCACTGACTGCCCTTCCAGAGGTCATGAGTTCAATTCCCAGCAACCACATGGTGGTTCACAACCGTCTGTAATGAGATCTGATGCCTGCTTCTGTTGTGTCTGAAAACAGCTACAGTGTGCTCATATATAGTAAATAAATCAATTAAAAAAAAGACATTCATTATGACAAAACAGAAACCAACAGATTGGGAAAAATCTTTACCAATACTCTATCTGATAGAGGGCTAATATCCAAAATACAGAAAGAACTCAAGAAGCTAGATTCCAGAGAGCCAAATAACTCTATTAAAAATGGGGCACAGAGCTAAAGAAAACATTCTCAGCTGAGGATTATTGAATGGCCAAAAAGCACCTAAAGAAATGTTCAACATCCTTAGTCTGCAGGGAAATGCAAGTCAAAACAACCCTGAGATTCCACCTCACAGCAGTCAGAATGGCTAAGATAAAAAACTCAGGTGACAGCAGATGCTGGTGAAGATGTGGAGAAAGAGGAACACTCCGCCATTGTTGGTGGGATTGCAAACTGGTATAACCACTCTGGAAATTAGTCTGGAGGTTCCTCAGAAAATTGGACATTGCAGTACCCGAGGACCCAGCTATACCTCTTCTGGGCATATACCCAAAAGATGCCCCAACATATAAAAAAGACACGTGTTCCACTATGTTCATAGCAGTCTTATTAATAATAGCCAGAACAACAAAGACACATTCTCCACTATGTTCATAGCAGCCTTATTTATAATAGCCAGAAGCTGGAAACATCCCAGATGCCTTTCAACAGAGGAATGGATTTAAAAGTGTGGTACACAATGGAATATTACTCAGCTATTAAAAACAATGACTTCATGAAATTCCTAGACAAATGGAATGAACTAGAAAATATCCTGAGTCAGGTAACTCAATCACAGAAAAACATACTTGGTATGTAGTCATTGATAAGTGGGTATTAGCCAAGAAGCTTCAATTACCTAAGATGCAATCCACAGATAACAGGAAGCTCAACAAGTATGATGATCACAATGCGGATGCTCCCACTCCTTCTTAAAAGGGTAAAAAAATATATATGGGGGGGATATGGGAGCAAAATTTAGAGCAGTGATACAAGGAATGGCCCTTCAGAGCCTGACATACATGTGGCCCATGTATATACAGCCACCAAAACTTGAAAAGATTGATGAAGCTAAAAAATGCATGCTGAAAGGGACTGGATATAGATCTGTCCTGAGAGACACATCCAGAGCATGTCCAATACAGAGGTCAATGCTAGCAGCAAAGCACTGAACTTAGAACAGGACCCCCTTGGGAGGGATTAGAGGAAGTATTGAAGGAGTTGAGGGAACTTGCAATCCCATTAAAACAATGATGCCAACCAACCAGAGCTTTCAGGGTCTAAACCACAACTGAAAGACTATACTTGGACTGACCCAGGGCTCCAACTACATATGTAGCAGAGCACAGTGTTGTTGGGGTACCAGTGGTAGGGGAAGCCCTTGGTCCTGCCAAGGTTGGACCCCTAGTGCAGGGGAATATGTGGGGTGCAGTAAGTTGGATGTATGGGGGGATGCCCATATGGGGGAGGGGTAGGGGAGGCGTTGTGGGCTTATGGACAGAAACTGGGAAGGGGAATGACATTTAATACGTAAGTAAAGAAATACATCTAATAAAAGTTAAAAAAAAAAACCTAACACAATAGAAGCTTCCTAAACTATATACATATGTGAAGGTTGTAGTCCTAGTTAAGGTTACTTTTACTGTGATGAAAAATTATAATCAAAAGAAAGTTGGTGAGAAAAGGGTTTTATTTATATTACACATCACTACTTGACCTCAACAGAAGTTGGAACAGTAACTTGAACAGAGTACATACATGGAGGTACAAGCTGATGATGCCTTTTGAGCAGTGTTCTTTACTGGCTTATTCCCCACGGCTTGCTTAGCATGCTTTCTTCCTTCCTTCCTTCCTTCCTTCCTTCCTTCCTTCCTTCCTTCCTTCCTTCCTTCCTTCCTTCTTTCCTTTCTTTCTTTCTTTCTTTCTTTCTCTCTTTCTTTCTTTCTTTCTTTCTTTCTTTCTTTCTTTCTTTTTAGATCCAATTCATAAGATATAATTGCCCACTTAAACACAAAGCCCGGTACCATCCATCCCTTAAGAACATTGATAACAACCTGTAAATACACAGATTGAGATCTTTACATCAGCCTCCATTGTCCTGCCATGGCTTCTCAGCCTCTCCTTCTCCTCTCCTCCTATCTCTTCGTTCCAGTCTCCTCCTCTTCCTTCAAACTTTTCTCTCACCCATCCTTCCTTCTCATCCAATGACAGGCCTCCTTCTATCTTGTACCTGCCTCACCTGTGACTTCATCCCACCTTTCACCCCTTTTGTCTAATTAAAAAGAATTTCCTCTCAAATATAAGCTGAGCACAACTATTTTTATTTTGTAATTAAAAGCATAAAATATATCTAACACTCAGTCCAACAGTATATCAGTTAAACAGAGCATTTAGTTATCCATTCCAGCTTAAGAAAGGCTCAAAATCTATATTATATCTTGGCTAGCTTGTATACTATCTGATAACTATCTAATAAAATATGTATTTCCAGAGTTAAACAGCCTGATAGGCTATGAATCTATAATCAGTCAGAAATCTGAGAATAACCAAATATCTATACACATAGGAAGCCTAACATGGCTTTCAGAACTGAGAGGTTGTAGAGACAAATCTCCATTAGCACAGTCCCCTGTTAGCAACATGTGAGCGCAAGTCTTCAGCCTTCTGGCCCAATATCAACTGACAGACTATTGAAATGCGGATTTTGAAGGGCTGATCATCCTGTCTTGGCAGAGTTTATCAGTCAACTATTCTGCATAACTTGTCCTTTTCTGGACAGTATTAGTCTGCAGATGAAACAGGCAGTTTTATCTAGTGACTACCTAGCCACAAACTATTGCCTCATCTGGAGGTAGAGATGTTCAAATTCTTCGTTAAATCTGGCAAAGGGGAACTGTTAGGAGCAGATATGTCTCAACAAAAGATAAATAACTTTAAATCTCAAATTTTGTTGATTTCTGACGTTTTTGAGAACTATCTACCTATATAAGACAATCTGTACTGTTGTCTTTATATCTTAATAATATCTTGAAATTACTCTCACAAAGTCAGCAATATGTTTGCTATTTGGTCCTTAACTCACATGTCTAGTTAACTCAGAAGTTTGTAATGACATCATTAGAAGGACTGGCTGTAAACCTTGTACTTTTAAACTCTTTTAACAAATAAATGCTATATCAAAGCAAAGATATGATTTTAGCTTAGTTAACAAATGAGAATATGACTGTATAACTCAATTTAGCTAATTCCTCTCTGTTCAATTATAACCATTTCTAAATTTCTCATAAAAACAACTTTAGAATAACCATTTTCAGCCCCCCAAAGTGCAAGGAATTGGGGCGACGACTCCTCTATAACTTCTTCAAGCTGTTCATGGGCGTTGAGATACCCTTGGGGGTAGGGGTATGAAGAATGAAGCAAATGCTGTAGCCGATGTGTCCTGACTGGAACCAGCTGAAAGTCCTTGAGACCAGGAATCCAAGTAGGCACTCTCTGTAAAATACAACTCTCAAGACAAAAGTTTAGAATCGAGATATCTTTTTGTTTGATTTTTCTGAATAAATTTTTCAGGCGGTCTACCTCTATCATATCTGATCAGTATGACTTTGTGAGGTTTCCAGAGCCTAATCACACTTTTTAAAAACACAAAGTCAAAATTGTTCTCCCAAAATACTGTGTTCCCTAGTCTGTAGCCAGAAAAGCTTGTATCTTGTACTCTCTCCCAGAGTAATAATATAACCATAAAACTCAAAGTCACACCCATTATGAAGATTAAGCAATTTTTTTAAAAAAAGGAAGCAAGCTAAACAATGAGCCTGATAGGCTTTTGTAATCTATGATATCAGGAAATGAACCCAAAATTCCCCATGGAGCCCACGTTAAAAGAATTCAAGCTTCCTGTTGTGGTAAATATCAAAAGTAACCACAAACTCTTGCTAGCCAGCATCAATGAGCCATATGGCCTTTAGCGGGGTAATTCAAAAAACAAACTAAACACCTTTTATCATATCAAACCAGGACTTTAGCCTAAAATATCTCAATCTGTCATGTTCTCTACCCGGAGCCACAGATTTTTCTTTAACCTTAATAACTTCTATAATATATGTCTGCATTCACTCTGCCTGGTGTTACAGACATTCATCACAACTCTCTCCTTGGAGGTAGTTACTAATTTTTCCCTATCTATGTTCTGAACCATGGATGAAAATCCCCACCTGATTCAGGTAATCTCTTTACTCTCTTCTTTCTAAAAACAAACTTAATCACCTTTTAATAATACCTGTAATTAAGAAGTAGCTTGTCTAACTAGGATTTCAACCCAAAATTCCTGTGGAGCCCATGTTAAAAAGAATATGCATATCCTGAAAGACTTTCTAAACAACTTTCTTTAAAAAGTAGCTTTTAATCTCTAATTCTCTAAGCTGCCAATACTTATCACACAGCAGGGGACCTACAGCCTGCCAGCCCAGGCTGCTTCCCTGTTTCTTTGTTTGAATTCCTGCCCTTAAAATATCGCATGACTTAACATGGTGCTGGCCTCCTCTTACTTAGAAAATAAAAACTTTCTCTCAGCTCTTAGGACTACTAGTGGATTCTTGCCCATCACATTGGTTTGCCATCTGTTGTTGTAAAAATACAAAAATAAAAAAATATATTGTTGTCTTTTACCTCGCTGGGTCTGAATCGCGGTGTCCCAAGATATCTGCTGGATATCTCTGCTGAAACACACCCCAACTCTGCCGCTGCAGCCCAGTGTCTCCAGCTGCAGTTCTTACACTCAAACCCTCACATAAAAGAACACACAACACAATAATCTTAGATTCAATTGATAAGATATAATTGCCCACTTAAACATACAAAGCCTGTTACCATCCATCCCTTAAGAACATTGATAACAACCTGAAAATACACAGAGAGAGATCTTTATGTCAGCCTCCATTGTCCTGCCATGGCTTCTCAGCTTAGCATACTTTCTAATAAAACCCAGAGCCACCAGTCCAGGCAGGCTCCACCTTCAAAGATATAACCCTTCCTCCATCAATCAGTAAGAAAATGCCCTACAGACATGTCTATAGCTGGATCTGTTGAGGCGTTTTCTAAATTGGGGCTCTCTTCATTTCAGTGACTCTACCATGTGTCAAGTTGACATAAAACTAGTCAGTACTGTGGTCTAACCAAAATCACCAATCAATCAGGGAAATAATTCCTCAATTAGCTATCTCTTGCCACCAAGCAAAATTTCCAGTCCTGAAATTGTATTATATTTTATTGAATTCTTGGCAAAAGGGGTCCTATAGGAATTCCCAAGCAATAGATGCCATTGTCAAATTGATAGGTTTCCACAAACTGATAACAAGGCTCCATTGCTGAAGACATCACCTACACAGTGCAGCAAATGTGGACAAGTTGGGCCAGTGCCTACCTAGATCATATAACTATTTATTCTAGCATTTTTGGTACAGGAAAGTACTATGTATGCTTCCAAATGAGAAATGTAAATACCAATCCAGCCTCAAAACCTTTGATCAAAAATGGTGTCTTGCTGGCAATAGATGTTAGGGCAGTGGTGGTACAAGACTTGTTGGAATAAACAACTAATATCCAATTTGATTTGAAGCTGATTCTACAAGATGGAACACAACATTGCCAGGGTAACCAAGTATCTGGAGCTAAATAGCCCATGGACACATAGGGCAAAACTAAACAATACTAAATATGAAACAGTGAAATGACTTATAATGACATTCTGCTATGCTACTCTATTAGCACTTTTCTTAACCCATATCAGATAAGCTTCCTCCCGCAGCAGATGGGAATAAATACAGAGACACCCTGCCAGATGTTATGTATAGAGTAAGAGCCCTTGGAACACACAATCCTAAATTGTCACCAACAAATCCCTCCCTTCAAGGCTCAAAGAACTCTGAGGAAAAGGAGGCAAAGATAGGGTAAGAGGTAGAGGGTTTGTAGGGCATCAAGAAAGCAAAACCCACTAAATCCACATGGAAAATTGTTTTTCAGCCTTTTACTCTGAGGTAGTGTCTGTCTTTGTCATTGAAGTGTGTTTCCTGTATGCAGCAAAATGCTGAGTCCTCCTTGCATATCCAGTCTGTTACTCTATGTCTTTTTATTGGAGAATTCAGTCCATTGATGTTAAGAGAGATTAAGGAATAGTGATTGTTGTTTCCTGTTGTTTTTGTTGTTAGAGGTGGAATTATGTTTGTGTGGCTCTCTTCTTTTGGTTTCATTGCAAAGAAAATTACTTTCTTGCTTTTTGTAGGGTGTAGTCTTCCCTCCTTTTGTTGGAGTTTTCCATCTACTATCCTTTGTAGGGCTGGGTTTGTGGAAAGATATTGTGTAAATTTGGTTTTGTCATGGAATATCTTGTTTTCTCCATCTATGTTAATTGAGAGTTTTGCTGGATATAGTAGCCTGAGCTGTCATTTGTGTTCTCTTAGGGTCTGTATGACATCTCCCTAGGATCTTCTTGCTTTTCTAGTGTCTGATGAGAAGTCTGGTGTAATTCTGATAGGTCTGCTTTTATATGGTCAATTAATGACCTTTTTCCCTTACTGCTTTTAATATTCTTTCTTTGTTTTGTGCATTTGGTGTTTTGAATATTATGTGACAGGAGGAATTTGTTTTCTGGTCCAAACTCTTTGGAGTTCTGTAGTCTTCTTGGATGTTCATGGGCATCGATTTCTTTAGGTTAAGGAAGTGTTCTTTTATAATTTTGTTGAAGATATTTCCTGGTCCTTTAAGTTGGTAATCTTCGCTCTTTTCTATACTTATTATCCTTAGGTTTGATCTTCACATTGTGTCCTAGATTTCCTGGATATTTTGGGTTAGGAGTGTTTTTGTGTTTTACATTATCTTTGATGGTTGTGTCAATGCTTTCTGTGATATCTTCTGTCCCTGAGATTCTCTCTTCTATCTCTTATATTCTGTTGGTGATGCTTGTGTCTATTACTCCCAATTTATTTCCTAGGCTTTCTGTCCAGGGTGGCTTCCCTTTGTGATTTCTTTATTGTTCCTTTTCCCATATTTAAATCCTGGATAGTTTTGATCACTTACTTCGCCTGGTTGGTTGTGTTTTCCTGTAATTCTTTAAGGGATTTTTGTGTTCCCTCTTTAAGGGCTTCTACTTGTTTACCTGTGTTGTCCTGTATTTTTTAAAGGAGTTATTTAAGTCCTTCTTACAGTCCTCCATCATCATCATGAGATGTGATTATAATTCCAGATGTTGTTTTTCTGGTATGTTGGGGTATACAGTATTTGCTTTGATGGGAATACTTGGCTCTGATGATGCCAAGTAATCTTGGTTTCTGTTCGTTAGGTTCCTGTGCTTGCCTCTTTCCATCTGGTTATCTCTGGTGTTAATTGGTCTTGTTGTCTCTGACAGTGCTTTGACTCTCCTGTAAGCCTCTGTGTTAGCACTCCTATAGACCTGTTTTCTTTTATCCAGATCTGGGTACATAAATCTGTGGCATGGGGTCACCTCTGGGAGCAGGCAGAAACCAGAAAGATCCTATCCTTGACTGTTGATATGTTCCTGTGTCCAGAGGGCTCTAGGTTGGCTCCTCTTGGGCCAGGAATATGAGCACAAGTGGTAGGCTCCCCTGAGCTCTCAGGATCGTCCCCACTTCTGAGAGTCCAGTTCTCTCTCCCAGGAGATTTAGAGAGATGTATGATTGGGTCAGTTCAGGGTACACGCAGAAACCAGAAGGGTTCTGTCCCAGACTGCTCCTGGGTTTGTGTGTCTTGAGGGCTCCAGGTGTGCCCCTTAGAGCAGGAGTAATGGTCTTACCTCTGCTCTCAGGTGTGTCAGTGCTCCTGGTGACTGGCTTTCAGCTCTGGGTGTAAGCAAAGACCAGAAAGATACTGTCCCTGAGTGTTCCTATGTTCCTGGGTCCAGAGGGCTCTTAGTGGATTCCTCTTGGGCCAGGAATGTGAGCAGAAGTGGTGGTCTCCCCTGTGCTCTCAGGATTGTCTGTACTTTGAGAGTCCTGCTTTCTCTCCATGGGATCTGGATACAGAGAGCTGTGGGTTTTTTATTATTATTCAAATGTGTTATTTTTGTTTTATCTTATTATATTTTATTATCTATTAGAAGCCTGTTTCTTTTCTAATGAAAGAAGGAAAGGGAGTGGATCTGGATGAGAGGGGAGGTGGGGAGGAAGTGGGAGCAGGAGAGGATGGAGAAACTGCAATAGGACTTATTTTATGAAAAAATGATGTTATTTTAAATAAAGGGAAAAATGTCTTCAACACCCTTTTTCATCAGGGATGCAATTCAAAAGTACTTTGAGAATTCATGTTAAACCAGTCAGAGTGGCCAAGATCAATAAATAAAATGAGAGTTGATGTTGACAAGGCTATGAAGTTAAAGTGATCCTTCTTCTCTTGCTAGTGGGAGTGCAATCTTGTACAACACTTTGGAAATAAATGTGGTGGTTGTTCAGGAAGCTATACCACTCTTGGACATATAACTAAATGATGCTTTATCTTCTTACAAAGACACTTGCTTAACTATCTTCATTGCCACTCTTTTCAAAACAGACAGAAATTGAAAAAAATCTTCGAGGTTTGTTAACAGATTAAGAGATAAAAACTAGCCTTCAAAATGAAATTCGAAGATAAATGGATAGAACTTGAAAAAAATCATACTTTGCTATGTATACCAGGCCCAGAAAAATTACTTATATATGCATAGTAGCCGTTAAGTCATTGATAAGCAAGATACAATCCACATATATCCACAGAAGTTAGCATACATTAAGGGACTTGGGTGGATGAATTGATCTGGGTAGGGGACTATAGATTAGATTATTGTGGATATACAAGAGATTGGAATAAGAGGGTCAAATAATAGGGGATGGGGAAGTAGAAGGTAAGAGAAGGAATTTGTGGAGGGGAGCCTAAAACTAAGGACTAGAAAGATATGCTTTAAGTGTTTTTTTTTTTTTTCTGATTTGCCATAGGTCATATTTGGCATAATATTCCATCCCTTACTTCATGAAAGCCATTGTGGGGAATGGTAGGAACTGCAATAAAGTTAAGGAAGGTTTCTTTAGATATTAGAAAACCTGAAAAGATTTAAAATATGGAAAGAAGGATAAGTCCCAGAAATAGGCTGGTGCCAAGATTATTCTGACATATTTACAGTGAAGAAATTTGAGGTAGTACAGGTGTAAGGATATTAGCATGATTTTTAAGTAATCATAATTTAAATAGTATCACGTTATTAAACAACTGGAGTACTCTTGCCAGTTGTTTTATATATATATATATATATATATATATATATATATATATATATAGAGAGAGAGAGAGAGAGAGAGAATATTGAATATTAATTTAGTTTTTGGGATTTAGTACTTTAAATGTAGAAAAAGTTATCTCCAGGATCACATGTTTTTAAAATGTAATAATTATTCTGTTTCAAATAAAAAAATAACTAAGAAAGTATTGGGTCCTGGAGGAGGGAGTGTTTCTCACAATGTTTCGCTAAGTTGATATGTTTTATAAATAGTTTTGTTTAAAGTCATAAACAAATAATGCAATTGGCTGTACTCAGAAGATTCTCTTTGCAATTAACTGTGGTGAAGGCAAAATTTCGTAGATATCCAAGGGGTTGCGGACAAGGGACAGCTGAGTTATTTTTTATATTTTCTCCTGTAAGGCTCAGGGAACATGACAAATGAAAGGTATGGAAAGAATGTAAAGATGAAAAGATATGGAGAAGGTAGGTGAAATGCTTTCTTCTGGGTATAGCATATGCCTAGGAAGTAGGCTGCAGTTATGTGCACTGGGTTTATATAGGACTGGGCCTTTCATGGTTTGGGAAAAGACTGATGGCTTTCAGGGAGGGACAAGCCTTCATTTGTTTATACACAGGTAATCCCATCAGGTTTCAGTGGAGAGTTGAAACCCACAGTTACATAGAGGAGGTTGTTAAACTCAGTGGGTAAAAGACCATGATAAAGTGAAATATAGGAATTAGGATGCTTTTACAGGGATGGGAAGAAAATAGGAGCCAGCAGTGAGTGAATGTAAGCAGAATTCTTTATGTGCAGGTATGAGATTGTCAGAGAACCTTTTCAAAAAATGATCATTTATGCACATCCCAATCACAACTTTCCCCTTTCCCCTCTCTAACCCCTCCCTCTTGCTCCGTCGACCCCTCTTCCCTTTCTCCTTAGAAAAGGGGAAGTCTCCAATGGATATCAACTAGCCTTGACATATCAAGTTTCAGTAAGACTAGGTGGCATCTTCCTCTTTGGTTAGACAAAGCAGTACAATTAGGGGAAAAGATCTAAAGGCAAGCAATAGAGTGAGATACAGCCTCAGCTTCCATTTTAGGAGTTCCACATAAAGAACCAGATGTGCAACTGCTACATATTTGCAGAGAGCCTTGCTTGTTCCATTTGTGCTCTCTGGTTGTCAGTCCAGTTTCTATGAGTCCCTATCAGCCCAGGTTAGTTGATTCTTTAGATTTGGTGTCCTGGACTTCTTTGGCTCCTTAAATCCTTCCTCCTCATCTTCCACAGGATTCTCCAAGTTCCACTTAATCTTTGGCTGTGTGTCTCTGCATTAGTTTTTGCATTAGTGAACCCTCTCTGATGACATTTATACTAAGCTCTTGTCTGCAAGTACAGCAGAATAGCATTAATAGTGTCAAGGGTGGAATCCCTCTGGTAGTATAGGTCTCAAGCCCAGCAAGTTATTAGTTGGCCCTCCCCTCAAATTCTGTTCTATATTTTACACCTGAATAGGAAGGACAAATTGGGTCTAAAGTTTTGTGACTGGGTTGGTTTTCCAATCTCTCCATTGGAAGTTTGTTATAGGAGATGGCCAGTTAAGGCTCCATATCCCTTATTGTTAGGAGTTTTAGCTAGGGTCACCCTCTTAGGTTCTTGGGAGTTTCCATTGTCCTACGTTTCTAGTATATTCCAGAGATGTTCACCAGTCCAATCTGGTTGTCTTTTTTAGTACAAATAACAACTTGAATCAAAGGGGAAAAAACAACTAAAATATAGAAGCAGATGAGTAACAAAAGAAACAAAATGTAGAAAATTAGTAAGTGTGTGGATGGGATTCTTTAGTTCTTTAAATGACACTCTTATATGTTAGTTGCTCTAGCCAGAAGAACATAATTTTTTTATTGTAGACATAAAATCAATCAATAAGCCTTTTGGAGCTTATGTTACTGTTAGTTTTATTTGTCAAATTAATACAATCTAGAATCATTTGGGAAAGGACTCAAGTTAACCCGAGGGCATATATACAAGGGAAGGTGTTAATTGAGGCAAGGAGACACAAAATGAACGTGGTTAGCAGTATTTGTTGGACTGAACTGTACAAGAGTAAGCAAAGTGTTAGACTGGAGGCTTTGGAACAAAGACAAGATGGCCTGGACTAAAAGGTCCCAGCCCTTCTAACCAGGAGCCCAAGCTTACAAGGTTCCTCATAAAATATTGAACAAAGTTAGCTCCTCGTTCCAGATTCCAAAGTGACCCCTGAAGAACTTCCTATAGGTCCCTAAACTCATCAAGGAAGGCTGTAGCCTCAGTTTCTCACCATCACATCATAACTACCTCCTCCTCTCCATTAAGAATCCCCCTACTCCAGCCTAGCCTTGTGATTTCACCAGTACCCTCCTGTGAGGTCCATGAAGCAGTGCACGATCTGCCCCAATAAACCTGCTATTTTTTTTTTTTTATTAACTTGAGTATTTCTTATTTACATTTCGAGTGTTATTCCCTTTCCCGGTTTCCGGGCAAACATCCCCCTAATCCCTCCCCTTCCCTTCTTTTTGGGTGTTCCCCTCCCCATCTTCCCCCCATTGCCGCCCTCCCCCCAACAATCACGTTCACTGGGTAAACCTGCTATTTTACTACAGTCGAATTCAGCTCAATTCGATTTATTCCGTTGGTAAAGAAGCATTCAGAAACGTAAGCTGAGCAGTCAGCATGCATTCATTTCTACATCTCTGGTTTTCCCTGTGGGTGTTATATCACTGACTGCTTTGGCTTTCTGTTCTATCTTCCCTGCACTGATGGACTGTAGCTTGCAGTTGTAGATCAATGAACTCAACTTGTTTTTTTGTCAGCATATTTTATCACAGAAACAGAAACAAAAACCAGGAGAATTCAATTCCTCTGTACTTTATCTTTTTCTTATCTTTCAAATGGAAATCACTTTACCCCATACCATTATTGCTAAGAAGAAATGATCTGTGTTAATGCCTTATGTATAACAATGACAAAGTGATTGAGAAAGTCAACTAAGAGAGGAAAGATAATCTTGGCTTAAGATGTTAGAGGTTCTACTGTAGGTTGCTCAGCATCCTTGTTATGAACTTAAAGTAGGATATCTCTGTAGGCCAGGGTAAAACAATAGCAACAAGAACAAGAAGAAGAACAAGAATAAGAACAAGAACAAGAACAAGAACAGCAACAACTACAACAACAACAACAACAAGAGGAAAGGTATTGTAACCAAACAGAACTAGGGAACAAGAAGCAGTTGTAAGTATTTTTCTTTTTTTTCATGATTTTTGGTAGTAGCCATCTAACGTGTAGGGTGATACATTACTATGGTTTTGATGTGCATTTCTAAGACAAATACATTGAATAAATTTTCCCATACCCATTGTTCACTTGTGTTCCTTTTATTAAAAAGTAGAACATTCAGGTTATTTGCCCATTGTAACTGAGTTGTTTATTTTTGGCCATTAAATGATAGGATGGTGTCCTATATACACTGTATTATTAATATTGAAGAGAATTCTATTTTGTAAATATGATGCTATCTGCTTATTCATTTCACTATTACCAATTGCTGGGTTGCCTTTTGTTTGTTATGAGCAGTAAGTGTAGCCATATTCTTATTGGCATCCATGGGCCCTGTTAGAATTTTTTATTTTGGTACATTGCTAAGTTGTTAACTTCACAATTTGTGGCTTTATCCCAAGGGATTGGGACAGAAATTTGTAACTTTGTACGATTTTAACTAAGATGATAGTCATCTTTTCAGAAAGGAATTAAATTGCTAGTGTGTTTTCTCAAATATAATATTACATATTGTAGCATTTTGAACTGAGAAGAGATTGACATATGATAGCTATCTGAAATAGCATCGTTTACTTCTTTGTTCATCTTTGTGTATCCTATTCCTGATTTGTTTTAACCTTATTTAGAGGAGAATATACTAGGATTTATATTACATATTGTATAGGACTTAAATATAGTAAACTTTGAAAGCAATTGTTACAAAATAGGCAACTTCTTTGTGATGCTAATATAAGAAGTACATTGTTACTATTTGGAACAGTACTCATTTTTTATTCAGACTTTAATATGCATTTTATACAATTTTAAAGGAAAATAGTTGAGTTGATGTATCATAGAGGTATATTTTATTGATTCCCTTGCCAAAGGCAATTCAAAACCTCTTCAGTGTGTAGATTAAACTGTGAAACGTTATGATGGGTTTACCACTTATAATATTTAAGTGGAACACACATACACCATCCTCATAAAACAATCTCATCTAACTTAGCTTTTGTTATGGTAACTTACATTGTTATTCAGTAAATAATAAGCTTACAACCTTTTTGTTTCTAGACACGTCACTCTGCAAAATGTAAAGCTGACAGTAGTAAGCTTCTTCAAAAAGCATGGTAGACTTTGAAAATTGTTCAGAATTAATTTGTTTTGAGTTAAAGAAAATTAGTCTGTTAAATGAAGCTTATATAAAATATCATTACAAAGGACTAAGAGACTACCTTCCTAGGATAGCTTAAAACCCACACATTTTATGAGTCAAGAAAAGTACTCTCTATTAAAAGTAATCTTACTCCTTCGAACCACCAGAGCTTTCTGCCTCCTGATGTGATTCAGTGATCAGGCAAAGTATAAACACATTTAGAACCTTAGTCCTTAGAGTATGGGGCTCATCCATCAGCAGGATTGACAAGGTCTGAGACAAAGCATTATGCTTGGCACACAACCTGTTTGAAATTTTCCTGTGGCTATAATGTAACACACCTGACAGATGTGTGAGTCACTTAACACAGCAGGGGATATTCATAAACAACACTGGCTTCAGCATCACGAGGGGTTACTTTTCTTCTGTCTGCCTGAAGTTATGTGGCCTGTAATCAATAAAAGGTTGAAGCATCACTAGGCAAAACATAGCATACGACATAATTGTCGTGCAAAGTTTCTCTTGCTTGCAAAGCTTATAACAGCTCAGAAACGGAGATGCATTTCTTCTTGGAGGGAAGTATGCTGCTACAGTTGTCTCCCTTTTTATGACGTGACCTAGTTTTCCAAAAAATAGCATCAACAGTTATTTGTTCCCTGAGAAAGGGACATGCCATATACATGCATTTTTGGTAATTCCTTAAGGCTGTGATGCCTGTTGATAAATCCATGTTAATTTTACATTCAACATGGTGAACAGAAACAGCTACAAGAACACTGCTTTAGATTCCCAGTAACAATGCCTCTGATTGAGAAAAAATAAGAGGGCAGAAATGAGCATACGCCATCTGTAGTTTTTCAAATTATATCATAAATCCTAAGGGGTAGAGATGGATGCTATTAATTTAAATGTCATGTTTGCATAGAATGAAGCACAGCGATTTTAAATTTGGCTTTATTAAGGTTTCTTTTTCAGTTCAAGTTTCTCATTTGGCAAATAGCAGTTGGAACAAATGCTCACTGATAAAGTTTATTTAGGCTCTTTGGGGAGCAGTAACAAGCAGGGGGTACAGTACTTTAAAAGTAGCATTTTATTGCATTTATAACTTATTACATAATCAAAATCTTCTTTTAGTGTACAATTATGTAGGGAGTTCAGAAATAGGCAAATTAACAGTACCTTAAAATAACAAATAAATGTCATATGTGAACCATAGTGGTCCCTTTGCATTATGCTCCCTCTACATATGTATTATTTTGTTGTTGTCGTTATAGATCTGCTAGGAAACATGCTGGCATTGTTTGCACAGGTCATAGCCTTTTCTATTCTACTTGAGGGTTTAGCGACTTGCTGGGTGCAGCTGCATATGCAGATGCAGAAATTGTTTCATCTTAGAAAATAACCAGTTATTAGCACTTTTATGACCAAAGGTATGTTTGTAGAAATTAATGAAAACATTGTTGAAGGTGATGCCAAAAATACAAAAAACATAGATTGGAATTTAGAGAAACATATTTTAAAAGTCAGAAGTTAGTACAAGAATTTATTTTCTTAAATTTTTATTTAATTTTCTTGCTAGTTATAGAATCCCAACTTTCCTAACATGTAAATCCAAACTCTGGCATGTTGAGCCACTGTTAATGGTGCTATTTCCTTAGCTAGTTTCAGTATTAAATATCGTTGGATGGGAATTTCTTAAGTCCAGAATGATTTATATCTTTCTTTTTATATGGAGTTATATTTTAATTTTAAATTTATTACTAAGAGAAGTGAGTATCACTTTGAAATTGTCTAAACAGTTGACAGTGTGCCTACTGGATGCTTGCTGGTACCTCTGAATGAAGAGAATCCTTAAAAAATAAGCTCAACATTGGTTTCCTAAAAAAATGTTATAGCTTGTCTTGATGACACACTTCTTGTGGTGCTTCCACTGTACAGACCTGCTTTTTAATAAGTGGCAGTAGTGCAGTTTCACATGTATTTTGACTATTTGACTAATTTCTCTCTTCCAAAGTTAAAGGGAGCACAGTGTGTTTTAGGTATCCCTTAGCTCTGAGGGGAAGGATTTGGTGGAGACATCCCATTTAGAGCTTTGTGTTCTGAGGTCCTACTCTTGGCATATCTGGCCATGGGTATTCCCATCTGCTTCAGGAGGAAGGTTCTCTGATGATGGCTAAATAAGACACTGATATGAGTTTAACAGAATATTCTTAGGAGTCATGTCATTGTTATGTTTAAAAAATAACAGTAGTATTTGGTTTTATCCCCAGACTCTGGCTATCTAGTTTCTAGCTTTTGGTCAAGCCAAGCAGTGTTGGTTGTGAGTTGCATACCATGCATGTGGGTCTTAAGTCAAATCTCATTGCTTGGTTACTCCCACAAGCTTTGTGACACCATTGCCCTAGTATATTTTTCAGCCAAGAGAGTTTGGAGAACAAAGGTTTTGTCACTTAGCTGGAGTTCTGTTTCTTTATCGATAGCTGGAAAAAGTACCTCCCTCTTATCAAAGACACTAGGGCATATGGGTAAAAGCTCCATGTGGGCACAAACGCAAACTCTCCATGCTCAATGAATAGAGTGGGTATTGCCCTCTGCTATCTGACTTTGCTGTCAGTTTGTAGAGAACAGCCTTTTGTCTTAGCAACAGTGTGCATTGTTTGGGGTATTTCCATGGGATTCTGTGGTCCATGGACTCAATTGAACTAAACCCAGTCCTCCACTGAAAGCCTAGTCTGGAGGCAAGAGATCACTAGTTGAGACTCCATATCCTTCGTTACTAAGGAGTTTTCATTATGGTTATCTTTGTAGATACCAGGTACTTTCCCTGCATTAGCTCTCTCCACTGTCCAGCTAAAGTTCACCAACTCTAGCTGTCTTTGTCTTCAATTAACATTTTCATTTTACCTGCTCTCACCCCTACCTAATCTTTCTGTTCCCATCCCCATGAAATGTGATCTATGTCCTCTTCTGAGGGAGATCCATGTATCTCTTCTAGACCCTTCCTCTTTAGCTAACCTCTCTGGGTCTATGGATTATAGACTGGTTATAATTTTCTTAATAGTAAATATCCACTTATAAGTGATCACATACCATATTTATTTTTCTGGGTCTGGGTTACCTCAATCAGATTGATGTGTTTTTTTCTGTTTATCAACTGACCTGTAAATATCATGGTGACATTTTTCTTAACAGCTGAGCAATAACCTATTGTGTAAATGTACCAAATTTTCTTGTTGATTCTTCTTGTGAGGGACCTGTAGGTTGTTTTGAGTTTTTGACTATAATGAACATGGTTGAGGAAGTGTCCTTGTAGTAGGATGAAACAAGAGTTGTGCCCAAGAGTTGGTACAGCTGGATCTTGAGGTAGGTAGATTCCCAAAATTCTGAGGAGTGGCCATATTGATTCTATACTGTCTGTGCAAATTTACACTTTTACGAGCAATGAAGAAGTGTCTATCCTGGACTTCACCTCATCTCTAGTATGAACTGTCACATTATGAAAGGGGAATGATGGAATTTCAAAGTAGTTTTGATTTGAATTTCTCCAAAGAAGAAGGCTACTGAACATTTCTTTAAGTGATTTTTAGTCATTTGAATTTCCTCCATTGAGAATTCCTTTTTTAAGCCTATACTCCATTTTTAATTTTGATGATGATGATTATGATTATTATTATTGATATCTAATTACATGTGTTTTTTAATATGGGTGTAGAGCTGGTAAAAATCATTTGCCATTCTTTAGGCTGACTCATTGTCCTACTATTGATAATATCTTTTGCTTTCCAGTTTCATGTGGTCCCATTTATTAATTGTTGATCTTAGTGCCCATGCTAAGTATTCTGTTCAGAAGGCTACATTCTGTTCCATGTATTTAAAACCATTCTGTTTAGAGTTTTGTGCAGAGAAATAAGTATGGATCTATTTATTGTCTTCTACATATGCACATATGTTTGAACAACCGCTTTGGATAAAGATGCTATCTTTTTTTGAGTGCATATATTTGCCTTCTTTATTAAATCTCAGGTGTCCATAGGTATAGATTTATGTCTGGGTCTTCCATGGATGAATACATCTGGTTTAATGCAAATACTGTGCTGTTTTTATGTTTTAATTTGAAATCTGGAATGGTGAGACCTCCAGCACTTCGTTTATTGTTCAGGATAATTTTGCTATCCTGGTTCTTCATTGTTCCATAATGAAGGGGCCTCCAGCCCCAAATTTGTCCTGCTTGAAATATATTCAGGGATAAAGATAGAACAGAGATTGAGAGAATGGCCAACAATGACTGGACCAAATTGAGACCCATCCCATAGTAGAGCGCTAACCCCAGAAACTATTAATGATACTCTGCTATGTTTGTAGACAGTAGCCATGTGTAACTCTCCCTTGAGAGGTTTCATTCAGTACTTGAGGGAAACAGATACAAAGACCCATGCTCAAATCATAGGGGGGCCTCAGGGAATTCAGTAGAAGAGGAGGAGAAAGGGTTGAGGGAAACAGGAGGGGTCAGGGACACTACACGTTCAATGAACCTGAGCCAATGGTGCTCACAGAGACTGAACCACCAACCAAATAGCACACATGGGCTAGACCTAGGTACCTGCATGCATATATGTGTATATATCTGATGTGTAGTGTAGCCTTCCTGTGAATCCCCTAATAATTGAAGTGAAGACTGTCTTTGCCTCTCTTGTCTGTGTTTGGATCCCTTTCTTCTAGCTGTGCTGCATTGGGGAGAAGGGAATGTGGCTTGGAGCAGGAAATAGGAGGAGAGGAGTGATAGTGCATGTATGATTAGAATGTAAAGTAAATAAAAAATTAGTTAGAAAAAGAAAAAAATATGGTGGAATTTTAATGGAGCTTGCATTGAATCTGTAAATTGCATTTGGTAATATGACCATTTTTTACCATATAAGTTTTACTAATTATAAACATAGAAAACCTTTTTCTTTTTTGATATTTTCTTCAAAGACTTGAAGTTTTTTTCATAAAAGGATTTTATATTCTGAGTTAGAGTTACTCCAAGACATTCTATATTATTTGAAGCTTTTTTGAAAGATAATATTTTCATTATTTCTTTCTCTAATTGTCATTTGTGCATAAGAGGGCTATTGATCATTTTGAGAAAATCTTGTGTTCAGTCACTTTGCTAAAAGTGTCTATAAGCTGTAGAAGTTCCCTGGTAAAATATTTTTGGTCACTCATATATACTATTATATTAGTTGCAAATAAAGATCCTTTAAATTCAGAGCCTGCCCAATAGGCATCCAGCCCATATATATACAGCCACCAAAACTAGACAATATTGATGAAGCCAAGAAGTGCATGCTGACAGGAGCCTGATATAGCTGTCTCTGGAGAGGCTCAGCCAGAGCATGACAAATAAAGAGGCTAGCAGCCAACCATTGAATGGAGAGAGGGGTCCCTATTGGAGGAGTTAGAGAAAGGTTTGAAGGATCTGAAGGGGTTTACAATCTCATAAGAACAATAACAACTAACCAGAGCTCCCAGGAACTAAACCACTACCCAAAGAGTACGCATGGACAGACCCATGGCTCCAGCTCCATATGTAGCAGAGGATGGCCTTGTTGGGCACCAAAGGGAGAAGAAGCCCTTGGTACCCCCAAAGCTGAACCCCCTCCAGCATAGGGGAATATCAGGGCAAGGAGGCAGGAAGGGGTGGGTGGTTGGGGAAGGGGAACACCCTCATAGAACAAGGGGAATGGAGGATGGGATAGGAGGCTTATGTCTGGGAAACCAGGTAAGGGAATAACATTTGAAATGTAAATAAAATATATCCAATAAAAATATTCTTGATTACCAATTTGTATCCCCTTGGTCTCCTTCAGTTGTCTTCTTACCTTAGGTAGAATTTCAAGTACTATGTTTAATAGATATGGAGAGAGCAGACAACATAGTCTTGTTTCTGATGTTAGCAGGTTGCTTTTCTGTTCTCTCTATTTAATTTGATGTTGATTATAACTTTTTTTTAAATTGCCTTCATTATATTTGGATGTTCCTTATATTGTTAATCTCCTCAGGTCCTTTATCTTGAAAGAGTATTGTATCTTGCCAAAGGAAATTTCTGCATCTAATGAGATGATCATGTGCTTTTTGAATTGCATTTGTTTGTTTATGTAGTAGATTACATTTATTGATTTTCATATATTGAATCATCCCTAAATCTCTAGGATGAAGCCTAGTTGATAATGATGGATATTCTTTTTGATGTGTTCTTAGAACCAGCCTGCAAGTATTTTTGCATCTACTTTCATAAGGGAGATTGGTGTATATTCTATTTTTTTATTGAGTTTATGTTGTTTGGGTTTCAGAGCACCTGTAGTTCCATAGAATAAATTTGGTGATGTTCTTTCTGTTTCTCCTTTGTATAATAGTTTGAGAAGTATTGGCATTAATTCTTCTTTGAAAGTCTGGTAGAATTCTTCTCTAAACCATCTGGCCATGACTACTTTTTGTTTGAAAGATTTTTATGACTGTTTCTATTTCACTAGAGGCTGTAGGTCTGTATAAATTGTTTATTTGGTTTTGATTTAAATTTGTTAAGTGTTGCCTATCAGTAAAATTACCCACTTGTTTTTTATTTTCCAATTTTGAGGAGTATAGATATTTAGGTATGTACTTGAAGTGTCTTTTTTGAGTTCCTCTATTCATTTCTAATTTTGTTTTTTGGACGTACACTTTCTCCACCTTTTAGTTCATTTGGTTAAGGGCTTGCTAACTGATTATTTTCTCAAGCTACCATTTCTTTTTTTTTTTTTTTAGCTTTTTACTATTTTATTTATTTACTTTTTCTCCATCTTTATTAAATTGGGTATTTCTTATTTACATTTCAATTGTTATTACCTTTCCCAGATTCCAGGCCAACATCTCCCTAATCCCTCCCCCTCACCCTCCCCTTCTATATAGATCTTCCCCTCCCCATCCTTCCCCTATTACTGCCCTCCCCCCAACAATTCCGTTCACTGGGGGTTCAGTCTTGGCAGAACCAAGGGCTTCCCCTTCCACTGGTGCTCTTACTAGGCTATTCATTGCTACCTATGCAGGTTGGAGTCCAGGGTCAGTCCATGTATAGTCTTTGGGTAGTGGCTTAGTCTCTGGAAGCTCTGGTTGGTTGGAATTGTTGTTCATATGGGGTGTCAAGCCCCTTCAAGCTCTTCCAGTCCTTTCTCTGATTCCATCAACGGGGGTCCCGTTCTCAGTTCAGTGGTTTGCTGCTGGCATTTGCCTATGTATTTGCCGTATTCTGGCTGTGTCTCTCAGGAGAGATCTACATCCGGTTCCTGTCACAAGCTACTATTTCTTTCATTCATTTTCTCCCCCTCCCTCAGTTTTAGCCCTCAGTTTAATTTTTTCAATGCAGCCTACTTATCTTGGCCATGATTACTTATTTTTGTTCTAAAGCTTCCTGGTTTGCAGTTAAGTTGCTAGATGAGAGCCCTCCATTTTTTTAAATGTATGTACCTAGTGCTGTGATCTTGCCTCTCAGCACTACTTTCATTGTATCATATAAATTCAGCTTTGCTCTGTATATATTTTATGCAATTCTGGAAAATCTGTAATTTCCTTTTTTTCTGTCCTACCCATTTTTTTTTTTATTGAATAGAGAGTTGTTTAGTCTCCATGATTTTGTAAGCATACTGTTGTTTCTGTTGTTGATTTCTCACTTTAATCTGTATTGGTCTAATAGGCTTCATGGAATGATTTCAGCTATCTTGTGTCTTTTGAGACTTGTTTTGTGTCCAACATAGACTGAGCTTTGGAAAAAGTTCTTTAAAGTGAAGAGAAGAAGACATTTCTTTTGTATTTGGATGAAATGTTCTGGAAATATCTGTTAGGTCCATTTGGGTTATAACATCTGTTAGCACCAGCATTTCTATGCTTAGGTTTTATTTGGATGACTTTCCATTGATGAGAGTAGATTATTGAGGTTTCTCACTTTTATAAGTGTGTGATGGTCAGTGTGTGATTTAAGCTATTTAAGTCTGTCATTTACAAACATGGGTGTCATTGTGTTTGGGGCATTGATATTAAGACTTGTAAAAAGTCCTCTTTGTTAATTATTTCTTTGACGAGTACAGAGTGTACATTACTATCTCTTTTGATTAGATTTGGTTTGATGTCTATTTTGTTAACTATTTAAATTGGTACTCTAGCTTGTTTCACAGGTCCATTTGCTTATAATAGTTTCCAAACCTTTACCCTGAGATAGCGCTTATCTTTGTGTTTTCCTGTATGTCTTTAAAGGATATAGAACTTCTATGGAGCTTCTGAATGTGTGAACAAGTGGGTCTATGATTATTGTGTCTGCTCTTGATTTTTTCCTCTTTCCTTCCTTTCTTTCTTTCCTACTTTCCTTCATTCTTATTTACTTTCCCCCCTCCCTCTCTCCCTCCCTCCTTCCTTCCTTCCTTCCTTCCTTCCTTCCTTCCTTCCTTCCTTCTCTCCTTCTTTTCTTCTTTATTTTATTCTTTCTTTCCTTCTTTCTTACTTTCCTTCTTTCCTTTCTTCCCCCTTTCCTCCCTCCATCCATTCTTCCCTCCCCCCCCCCCCCTCTCTCTCTCTCCCCCCCCTCCCTCCCTCCTCCCTCCCTTCCTCCTTCCCCCCCCTCCAGATTTTCTTCCCTGCCAGGTCTGCCCAGACTGTTTCACACCACCTCCCCAGCTCCCTGTCTACACAAGAATGTCCCCACCACACTCACCCAACCGGACCTCTAAACTCCCTGGGGCCTCCAGTCTCTTCAGGGTTAGGTGCATCTTCTCTGACTGAACCCAGACTGGTAGTCCTCTGTTCTATATATGTTTGGGGCTTCATATCAGAGGGTGTATTCTGCCAGGTTGGTGATCCAGTGTTTGAGATATCTCAGGGGTCCAGATTAATTGAGACTGCTGGTCCACCTCAGTTGGTTGCCCTTCTCCTCAGCTTCCTCCAGCTTTCCCCTAATTCAACCAGAGGGGTCAGCAACTTCTGATAATTGGCTAGGTGCACATGTCTGCATCTGACTCTTTTAGTTGCTTGTTGGGTCTTTCAGAGGGAAGTTGTGATAGGTCCCTTTTGTGAGCACCCCATAGGCTCAGTAGTGGTATAAAGTCTTGGGGGCCACCCCTTGAGTTGGATCCTCCTTTGGGACTACCGCTGAACTTTCTTTTTTTTTTTTTTTAAAGATTTAATTTATTTATATGGGTACACAGTTACTGTCTTCAGACACACAGAAGAGGGCATCAGATCCCATTACAGATGGTTGTGAGCCACCATGTGGTTGCTGGGAATTGAACTCAGGACCTTTGGAAGAACAGTCAGTGTTCTTAACCACTGAGCCATCTCTCCAGCCTTGGACTTTCTTTTCTTTAGAGTCTTCTCCATTTCTACCCCTGCATTTCTTTCAGAAAGGAAGAATTATGGGTCAGAGTTATGGTTGTGGGATAACAGCCCCATCTCTCACTTGATGCTCTGTCTTTCTGCTGGAGGTGGGTTCAACAAGTTCCCTCTCTTCCCTACACGGCATTTCATCTAGAGTCCTCTTCTTTGAGTCGTGAGGGTCTCTCACTTCCCAGGTCTCTGATATGTTCTGGACGGTCCTTCCAACCTCCTACCTCTGGAGGTCACCTATTTCCATTCTTTCTGCTGGCCTTTAGAGCTTCAGTCCTTTTTCCCCACCCAATACCAGACCATGTTCCCCTCTTTCTCCAACCCTATTCCCATTTCATCCCAGGTCCTTCCTCTCTTCCCCCTGTGGTTGCTTTCTTCTCCCTCCCAAGTGAAACCAAGGCATCCTCACTTGGACCTTTCAGCTTGTTGAAATTTGAGTTTTGTGGACTGTATCTTGGGTATTTTTTACTTTTTTATTCTTTGGATAATGTCCACTTATTAGTGAATACATGCCATGCATGTCCTTTTTTGTCTGAATTACCACATTCAGGACGATATGTTCTGGTTCTACCCATTTGCCTGCAAAACTCAGGATGTCCTAGTTAGATGAATAGTATTCCATTGTGTAAATGAATCACATTTTCTGTATCCATTCTTTTGTTGTGGAACATCTGGGACATCTGCATTGATTCTAGCTTCTGGCTACCACAAATAAGGCCGCTATGAACATGGTTGAAAATGTGCTCCTGTGGCATGGTGGGGCATCTGTTGGGTATATTCCCAAGAGTGGTACTTCTGGGATTATTGGAAAATCTATTTCCAATTTTCTGAAGAACCACCAAATTGATTTCCAGAGCGGTTGTTCCAGTTTGCAATACCACCAGCAATGGAGGAGTGATCTCTATCTCCACATCCTCATCAACATGTGTTGTCAACTGAGGTTTTGACCTTAGCCATTCTGATTGGTGTAAGGTGGAACCTCAAATCATTTTGATTTGCATTTTATCTGATCATTAAGGACTTTGAACGTTTCTTTAGGTGCTTTTTTCTTTATTAACTTGAGTATTTCTTATTTACATTTCGATTGTTATTCCCTTTCCTGGTTTCCAGGTCAACATCCCCCTAACCCCTTGCCCTCCCGTTCTATATGGGTGTTCCCCTCCCCACCCTCCCCCCATTACTACCCTCCCCCAAACAATCAGGTTCACTGGGTGTTCAGTCTTAGTAGGACCAAGGGCTTCCCCTTCCACTGGTGCTCTTACTAGGCTATTCATTGCTATGTATGAAGTCGGAGACCAGGGTCAGTCCATGTATAGTCTTTGGGTAGTGGCTTAGTCCCTGGAAGCTCTGGTTAGTTGGCATTGTTGTTCATGTGGGGTTTCCAGCCCCTTCAAGCTCTTCCAGTTCTTTCTCTGATTCCTTCAACGGGGGTCCTATTCTCAGTTCAGCGGTTTGCTGCTTGCATTCATCTATATACTTGCTGTATTCTGGCTGTGTCTCTCAGGAGAGATCTACATCCGGTTCCTGTCGGCCTGCACTCCTTTGCTTCATCCATCTTGTCTAATTGGGTGGCTATATATATATGGGCCACATGTGGAGCAGGCTCTGAATGGGTGTTCCTTCTGCCTCTGTTTTAATTTTTGCTTCCCTATTCCCTGCCAAGGGTATTCTTGTTCCCCTTTTTAAAGAAGGAGTGAAGCATTCACATTTTGATCATCCGTCTTGAGTTTCATTTGTTCTAGGCATCTAGGGTAATTCAAGCATTTGGGCTAATAGCCACTTATCAATGAGTGCATACCATGTGTTTTTTCTGTGATCAAGGTTACCTCACTCAGGATGATATTTTCCAGTTCCCTCCATTTGCCTATGAATTTCATAAAGTCATTGTTTTTGATAGCTGAGTAGTACTCCATTGTGTAGATTTACCACATTTTTTTTTTGAATCCACTCCTCTGTTGAAGGGCATCTGGATTCTTTCCAGCTTCTGGTTATTATAAATAAGGCTGCTATGAACATAGTGGAGCATGTGTCTTTGTTATATGTTGGAGCATCTTTTGGGTATATGCCCAGCAGAAGTATAGCTGGTTCCTCAGGCAGGGCAATGTCCACTTTTCTGAGGAACCTCCAGACTGATTTCCAGAGTGGTTGTACCAGTTTGCAATCCCACCAACAATGGAAGAGTGTTCCTCTTTCTCCACATCCTCTCCAGCATCTGCTGTCACCTGAGTTTTTTTATCTTAGACATTCTGAATGGTGTGAAGTGGAATCTCAGGGTTGTTTTGATTTGCATTTGCCTGATGACTAAGTATGTTGAACATTTCTTTAGGTGCTTTTTGGCCATTTGATAATACTCAGCTGAGAATGTTTTGTTTAGCTCTGTATCCCATTTTTAAATAGTGTTATTTGGCAGGGTTATCTCCCTTTGTGATTTCTTCATTGTTTCTATTTACATTTTTAGATCCTAGATTGTTTTGCTAATTTCTTTCCCCTGTTTAGTTGTGTTTTCCTGTAGTTCATTGAGGGGTTTTTGTATTTCCTCTTCAAGGGCTTCTAATTGATTACCTGCGTTGTCCTATATTTCTTTAGGGGAATTATTTATGTCTTTCTTAAAGACCTCTATCATGATCATGAGATTTGATTATAAGTCCAAATCTTGCTTTTCTGGTGTGTTGGGATATGCAGGTTTTGCTTTGATGGGAGAACTTGGCTCTGATGATGCCAAGTAATCTTGGTTTCTGTTGCTTAGGTTTCTTTGCTTGCCTCTTGCCATCTGGATGTCTCTGACAGAGGCTTTACTCTCCTGTAAGACTGTTTGTCAGCACTCCTGGTGACTGGATTTCTCCCTGCAGGATCTCGATATAGAGAGCTGTGAGACTGTTGTCAGCTCCAGGCACAGTCAGAAACTTTAAGGGTCCCATTACAGACTTCTCCTGGGTTCATTTGTCCTGAAGGCACCAGGCAGATCCCTCAGAGCAGAAGTGGTGGTCTTATCTCTGCTCTCACATTTGTGAGAGCTCATTGTAACTAGCTTTTAGCTCTGGGCACAGGCAGAGACAGGAAAGATACTCTCCCTGCTCCTAGGTTCCTATGCCCAGAGGGTTCTAGGCGGGTTCCTCTTGGGCCAGGAATGTGAGCAGAAGTAGTGATCTCCCCTGAGCATTTAGGATTGTCCACACTTTTGCAAGGCCAGCTCTTTCCCCTATGGGATTTGGGTATAGAGAGCTGTGGGACTGGGTCAGCTCTGGGCTCATATAGAAACTGACTATCCAATACTTTTAACATGACAGAGTGTTGAATTTTGTCAAATGCTTATGGTTGAGGGTTGTTTTGTGACCAATATATGGTCAATTTTGAAAAAGGTACTTTTGGTTGAAAGTCTATTTTGTTGGATATTAGGATGGCTCCTACTTGTTTCTTGTGACCATTTGCTTGGAACACATTTTTCTGTCCTTTTATTTTGAGATAGTGCCTGTCTTTGTTACTGAGCTGTGTTTCTTGTGTGCAGCAAAATGCTTTATCTTGTTTGTGTATCTAGCCTGTTAACTTATGTCTTTTTATTGGTGAGTTGAGTCCATTAATATTGAAAAATATTAAAGACCCTGAGTGTTGGTTCCTATTTTATTTGCTTTTGTAAGTAGCTTTCTGTGCTTATGGTTCTCTCCTTTTGGTTTTCTTGTGAGATGCTGAAAATCTTGTCTTTTCTTTGTTGTAGATATCTTCCTTGTGTTGCATTTTTCCTTCTAGGATCCTCTGTAAGGCTATATTGGTAGATAAATACCATTTGAATTTGGTTTTGTCCTATAATGTTTTGGTTTCTACATCTATGTTGATTTAGAGTTTTGTTAGGTATAGTAACCTGGGCTTTTGTGTTCTCTTAGAGTCTACATGACCTCTGACCAGGTTCTTCTGACTTTCATAGTTTCTGTTGAGAACTCTGGTATAACTCTGATAGGTCTACCTTTGTATGTTACTTGGCCCTTTTCCCTTGCAGCTTTTAATATTCTTTCTTTGTTCTGTGCGTTTTGTGTTTTGATTATTACATGACAAGAGGATTTTCTTTTCTAGTCCTATTTGTTTGGTGTTCTATAGGCTTCCACTTTTATGGCCATCTCTTTCTTTAGGTTGGGGAAATTTTCTTCTATGATTTTGTTGAAGACATTTTCAGGTCCTTTGAGGTGGCAATCTTTGTTGCCTCAACTCAAATTATTCTTAGATTTGGTCTTTCCATTGTGTCCTGAACTTTCTCAATGTTTTGGGTTAGGAGTTTTTCATGTTTTGAATTTTCCTTGACAGTTGCACCAATCTCTTCTACAGTATCTTCTACACCTGAGATTTTCTCTTCTATCTCTTCTATTCTGTTGATGATAGTCACATCTGTAATTCCTCACCTCTTTCCTAGGGTTTTGATTTCTAAGTCTGCCTCCCTTTGTGTTTCCTTTATTGTTTCTATGTCTACTTTTAGGTCTTGGACCACTTTATGCAATTCCATTAACTTTTTGATTGTGTTTTCCTGTGTTCCTTTAAGGAATTTTTGTGTTTCACTTTTAAGGGATTCTACCTGTTTACCTGTGCTTTCCTGTATTTCTTTCAGTTAGTTATTTATATTCTTCTTCAAGGACTCTATTATCTTCATGGGATAGGATTTCAGGTCAGCTTCTTGATTTTCTGGTGTGTTGATGTATTTAGGGTTTGCTGTGTTGGCCAAACTGTGTTCTGATGATGCCCACATGTATTGGCTTCTGTTTTTTGTGGTCTTGCATTTGCCTTACACCATCTGGTTATCCCTTGTGTTTGATGGTCTGAGTGACTCTGTCTGCAGTCTGCCTTTTTCCCTGGGTTGCTACAGGGCTCCTAGTAAGCCAGTGGCCCTGGCTGTTGCAGACCTCCTGTGGGGCCTTCCAACTGCAGAGTCTTCAGAGGGACAGAGAATCTGTGGATTTATTGCCCTGGCTGCTGTTGATATCCTGGAAGACCTTCAAGTTGTTGGGTCTTCAGAGGAACAGTCAAACTGTTGTCCTGTGTGAAGTTGTTCTCCATGGTGGCCTATGGACTGTGGTTTTTGTTTCCTTGTGTGCAGCCATACTCCAGGATGACATTCAGTCTTTTGGTTCATTTGATCTGCATGGGACAGAGCTCTTGGTATGTCTTCATATTGTGGTGTCCATTGTCCATTTACTCTGTATACAGAGGAACTCCTGGGATGCCTTCAAGCTGTGGTGTCCTGGGTACAGTAGATCTATTAGCATGTCTCAGGTTTTGGTGTCAGATGATCTGGGTGCAGCAGATCTCCCGGGATGCCTCAGGATGTGGTATCAATCCTCTGAGTGCAGCGGTTCTTCTGGTATGCTTCAGGATATGATGTCTTCTGTGGAGCAAACTACTTAGCAGTCTGTCCCAGCAGAAAGGACCTGGTGGAAGGTGAGTGATATTTAGCGGGTGGCAGTTTTGCTGTATGACTGTCCCCAGAGGCAGCTGTCAGACTTCAGTGGATGTGGCTTTCTTAACAAATCCTCTGACCACAGAGGATTTTCTGGTATGCCTCAAGATATAGCCTCTTCCAGAGGCAGATTAGCTATCAGTCTGTCCCAGAAGAAAGGAAGAAGCAGAAGGTGAGTGGTATTCTGCAGTCTCGGTGTTTGGGAGGATGGGAGTCCCAGGGTCCACCGGGCACCCAGTGGCAGCTGTGGGATGTCAAGGGGTTCTTACCAAATGCTCTGAGTTCAGTGGACCTCTGGTATGCCTCAGGATATAGCCTATTCTGGGAAGCTGACTTTTTTTTGTTATCAGATTTTTTCTGCCTTGAAGTGATGATTCTGTTTTATATTACTATATTTTATTTCATCATATTTGGTTGTTATTCATTAGAAACCTGTTATTTCCAAATGAGAGAAAGAAAGGCAGTAGATCTGGATGGCAGGGGCTGTCAGCAGGAACTCAAAAAAATATAGGAAGGGGAGACTGTAATCCGGATATATTATATGAGAAATGAACCTATTTTCAACAAAAGGGGTATAAGTACAATTCATAAGTATTCAAAGTATAAGCTTCAAAAAAGAAGTAGATTAAGTTTCATAAATTCATAGTGTATGAAATTATGTACACCATGGTTTTCAAATAAATTTTATTTATTTTATTTTATATTTACACAATTGCATTTTGATACTATTCACGTTTTCATCATCTTTTGTTGTCCTTTTTTGCAGTTCTGCTCAATTCCTTTGCTTCACAGTTACTTCTCACTTTTTGCTTTCATGTCTTTGTGTGATATTTTAAGTTTAATTAGAGTTGATATTGAATAAGGATGGGAGCTATTTAACATGGTGTAGGCAATATATCAGTGATTGCATCACAGGGTAACATATTCCAATTCCTCCTGAACTCCTCCCTTATTTGTATGAAATGCTAATGTGACCCATCTCCTGTAAGTCTTGTGCAGGTATCTATTGCTGCTGGCAGTTCATGAGTGCACCAGACATACCCAGTCTAGAAGATAGCTTTCAACAGCACTTCTGGGGAATGACTTTTATGTTATTTGTATAGTATTGTACGGTTAAATTGAAATTTGTAAGTTGCATCAAAACAGATAGTCAAATGTTTTTATAGTATAATATTGATAGATTGATAAAAAATGTACTTATTTTCCCACTTTGGAATTGGTTAAGAGGTAGATGCCAAAGTATGCGTGCAAAATAGGGCATGGTTAGATAGGACAGAAGGAGATGCTGATTGCTGCTTCACGAAGCTTGAACTATTCATCAGTTATAGTTTCTATGTGGAAATAAAAGAAATTTAAAAATCATTTTCCATTAGTTGATGTTTGTTAAGAGGGAAATACTTTCAAAGGGAAAATCTGGGAAAGATGTTGGAAATGAGCCAATAGACCCCGCACAGGAGGTTTTGAGAATAGTGAGCCTCAGGAGTCAGTGACACCGTCAATTTACAGATTTAACAGGCACCATAATCTGTCTTGTTTCCTTCTAACTTCTTTTATGACATTGAGTGACACTAATGTACAAGCAAAATACATACCAGACAGGTTGCAGTACCATAAACTTATAACTTCATTTTATCTGATAGATTCCAGATAACAAACACAGTAGTGATACTTTTAGCGTCCTGGGTAAGCAAACTGTGGTGACATATGTCTGAAACACCAATATCGAGGAGCATGAAGAAAGAGCATCCTCTTTATGGCTCCTCTGGGCTACAAACTGTAGTCTATGCCATTCAGAGTTAAATTGCAACACTCTTTCCAAAACAAGTAAGCAAATAAATAATAAATAATATTGACTCTCATTATAATTACTACTATTTTCATTAAAATTATCATGCCACTTTAATTTTCCATTGTCTAATTGACCTAAATAATAGGGGTGGTTGGGGTTGTTTTTTCATGATGGACAATCATACTTCTCAACATTGCACATGGGGTGTATTGAACTATTTTGAACCTTGGAAAACTAGTGTACATTAACACTTAGGTGACCAGAGGCCACTCTTCTGAGTATGTAGTGTTTCCTGTTGTTAATTTTTCTCCCATGTGGCTTTCAAAGTTTTTGTGAGGTTAATGTGTTGACGCTGATGCTCTCCATCTATCATTTCAGGTTCAGATCCCTCTGATTCTGTGTTTGATGCTTGGTCTCCCATCTGCTGGTAGCCTATCTCTTTTCCTCCAAAGAGATGTAAAGGTAATGATCTAGTTATTTCTCCAGCATCTTTCCTCAGGTTATGAAAAGTCTTTAAAAATCCTGTTGGTGGAAGCGATGTAATTATATTTCAATTAAAAATGAAAAATGACTTTGGCCATAAAAAGTTCTCATAATGAAAATTAAAATAAATCATGTACTGATGATATATTTTTAAATTTCACACTTACTGCAGCAATCCTAATTATTAGTGTTAGAGAAATCATAATAATAAATTAGAGAAAGACTAATTTTTCCTAAATCAGCAATCAAGCATTTTATCAGCTGAGAAAAGAATTTATTATAAGGAAATAGAAGAAAATAACGTCAATTCATAGTCAAATTTATTCTTTTTAGAACATGGTGTATTATTGCTGAATTTCATGAAATAAAATAAATACTATTTTCCTCATCAATAGAATAGTGGCAAACACATAGACACTTTTGCTAATAATGTGTCTCACAGTGTGCAGTGTAGTGCCTCTTCGAATGTCTGTGTTCTCTCTTACTGAAGAACCTTTGCAGGATCTGTTTTCTTTTTTTTGCCTATTGCCAGGCAAGTGCCTATTGTATCATAGTAGTATTAAGAAGGAGCTGACATATTGACATCCAAGGGTTTGTACACACTAAAAAGCAGAAAATACCATAACTTAAGATTCTTTTTATTTAAAAATTATTAAATTTTACAAATGCTTGCAGTGATTGAGCACTGATATCCTTAGTAGATCAGAGTATTCTTTGATGGCTCTCAGAGATTTTGAAAAGGGGATGAGGTTCTGGCATGAGGAGAGAGAATAGTAGAAATCTCACTCTTGCTTACCTAGCACATGGTGAAGTGTTGCCTAGTGTATAGTGAAGTGTTTAATAGTTTATCAACACCCACTTAAGTGGATTTATGGATTATACTCTCATTCTAAATAAAATTACCCTTACAAAATGGGTTAAGGTCATAAAAAGTTTCCTTAAAAGAAACTCAAGAGTGAAGACAATTTAATACCATTATTTCAGGCAGAAGGAAGTGACAAGCAAAGAACACACTGACAGATCACCCATTGTAAGTGTGAACTCTTTTCAGTCACATGACACAAAGACAATAGGACCCCATCTTAGCCGGAAAAAAAGATTAGAGGTTTTAAAGACGATTAAAATAGAATTTTACATATAATATTCTTTTTAAGGTTACAATTTGTCTTTTTTACCTTTTGTGTTTTAAAATGTGGGTAAAGTGCTGTCATTTAATTTGCAGAAATAGGGAAGGTGTGAATATTCACATCCAAGCAGCAGACCATTTGGACGATGAGTGACATTGCCAGCTCATGTTTGGAATTAGGATATGTGTTTGTAATGTACTTTGGCCTCATTTTACAGCTTTGAAACAGTAAGCCTCTCTGGGTATGCACAATTTGTGTTTTTATCAATTATAAAATGTTAATAATAACATATGCACATAATTTACACATTGACATTTTGTGGATCAATTAGCTGAGTGCATAATAGATGTTATCACCCTTTACTAAATATTTTATTGTTGTTGTTGTTCAACTTAGACATTTTGATCCTAGAAAATAGATCTCAATCCACTCCAGTGTTCCTCTCACTGGAGTCTGTTAGCACCTGGAACATTTTTTCTTATCATAATACTTGTGTAATATATTTAAGAATTCCTTTTGTGTCTTCTTCTACACTAAGAATGAACATGGAAATAATTTCTTTTATTTCAATTCTGCAAAATTGCTAACAGTATGTATGTTACACATACAAGGTGCTTGAAAAAAGAATAAATGTCTGATAAAAGCTACTATATACTATATTGCTCACAGCATCCTCCCAAAGCCATGGCAGGTAGTTTCATGTGATTGGCATACCACCATATCTCTTTAAGAGGGTAACTTTTAACAGGATTCAGTAGTCACTATACTGAGTACTGTTATTACTTACCTCTCTTTGTGACTCCAGAGAGAGCAGAACTTGACAAGAATTTTTGGGCCTGATAGTCTAGAACAATGAGAAACAGGCCTGACACTCCTTCTTCAATTCCCAGCAACACACACACACACACACACACACACACACACACACACACACACACACACACACACACAAACTCACACATTTTTAATGGCTCATAATTAGGAATAAGTTTACTTTGAACTCTTACTTTTACTTTGCTCTACTCTTTCTTCTTCCTAGGATGACCATAGTACGGCAGCTGTTGGATAAGAAAGAAAAATACAGGACAGGAGAGTTCAAAGGAAGAAAGTAGACTCTTATTTTTGAAAATATCATTCATTACTACCATTTTTTAATATACTGACCCCATATGAGATGTCAGTAGCAGTCTGTGGAAGCCACATGGTTGAAATGAAGTGCCACATGGCTACTGAAATGGGAAAGCTTAATGTAAACTCAGAGAAGATGCATATTCAGGAAACCAAGTTGTTCTAAGATGACATAGAAAAGGTGAAGTCACTGAAATTTAAAGGAATGATTTATTTGAGGAAAGAGAAAGGAGCTAGAATGTAAGACTTTGATTTCTGCAGCATTTTGTGTTCCTGAATTTAGACAGTGCATAATTATTGGTGTATTTATCACAGAAGAGAACAATAATAGTCTATTGTGTATGTAAGTCACATTTTCCTTTCTTTTCTTCTCTTTTGTTCATTAATTACATTTGTTCTTTGACACTTGCATGCATCTATAAAATGCATTCTATTTACTTCCTACCCCATCAACCGTCCCTAGATATACTTTCCCCAGACTTATGTCACTTCTTTATTTAGAGTTTCTGTGACCCACTGATTTATTCAAGGGTGTACAAATGACCATAGTTTATACAACTTAAGTTCACCGGTGAGTATACAACTGAAAGCCACAATTCCCTCTCTTCCAGAATCTTTCAGCACTTCTAAGAAGTTCAAAAGGAAGAGTGTGATGGTTTGAAAACAAATAGACCCATATACTCATATATTTGAATACTTGATCTTTAGTTAATGGAACTATTTCAGAAGGATTAAGAGGTATAGCCTTGCTGCCAGAGGTATGTCCTGGGAGCGTAAGTTGATGCCTAAAAGTTTATGGCATTCCTACTTAGCTTTCTCTAGCTCATGTTTGTTAATAAGAATGTGTAATCCACAGCATTGATGTCATGCCTGCATGGCTGCTGTCATATGCCCTACCAAGATAGTCATAATTCTAACCCACTAGAAATATAATTCCCTCAAAAAACCATTCTTCTTTGGTAATGGTTTCTTATCACAGCAACAGAAAAGTGAATAAGGCAGAAATGTAACACCACATGGGCCCCTTCTCCACCTATACCTGATCGTTGACCGGACCAGTCTTATGCATGTCTAGCGCAGGGATTGAAAATTCATTAATAACGAAGGAGTTTCCCTAGGCCACACATGTCATTACACCTAGGATGCAGTTTTCTCCACCCAATAAGAATGATAATGTTTTAAAATTTGCAAGATTGATGTATTTTATTCTGAATAATAAAATTTTCTTACTCTTACCTAGAAGTTCTACTAACTTCCAGCCATCACCTCTATATAACTCATGTCTCATTTGCCTGACCACATTGCATATTTCACTTTTACTGTTCTCACAAGACAAGAAGACCTATCACTTTTGTTTCTTTATTATTCCTAAACTATGTGAATCAAAGCAAGAGCAACTTCTGTCTTGTGACTTTCTCTTAGTAGAAGTTACAGTAAAGTTCCTTCTGTATAGTGGATGGTCTGTAAACACTTCTTAATGAGTGTTGAAAGTTGAATAAAGTATATTAATTTGCATAATAACAACTCAAAATAAATGAAGAATTTGAATATTATCAATGTATGTACTTAGTCTTAATGATTGTGCCACACTGGAAACTTGCTTTTAGCCATCTGGAGTGTTTAAATAATTACTAAAACAATTTTTAATGATATGGGTGGAATCTGAAATTGTAGTTATATCATCTATTTTCCAACATTTCACCAAATGTGGGAAAGCCTGGGCTTCTGAAAGTTTCATTAATGCAAGTACATCTTTTAATTTTATTCACTCTGGAGTTTTAACTAGTATAAATAGCTTTTTTTTCTATTTCAACATCTTTTTATCTGGAGAGGATCATTATCTACAGCAAGTTAACATTTACTTGTTATAATTTTCATAGAACTCTGTATCATCCCTTTCCATTGAGATCACTTTGAATTCTCATGGCCCTTTTAAAATACCTTTTTAAAACCCACTGTACCGATGACCACTAGTTATCCTTTTGCCACATATCGTTCTTATATCTGCATTGCTACCATGCCAAAAATGTTCTGCACATTTTGCTCACCTATAAAAGTGGTTTCAAATTTTAGTGAATAAGAATATTTCTTTCCTAAACAATTGAATCTCCATTGTATATCATATGTAGGTACATGTGAATGGGTGCTTTTAAGAAGCTATCCCTGTAAGAAATAAGAAACACATATTAGTTTTAATTTTTAATTGGATGCTTCATTAATTTACATTTCAAATGTCGTCCCCTTTTCTTGTTTTCCCTCTGAAAATCCCCTAAACCATCCCCACATCCCCTGCTTCTATGTGGGTGCTCCCCCATCCACCCACTCCTGTATCAATGCCTTGGCATTCCCCTATGCTGGGTGATCTAGCCTTCACAGGACCAAGGGCTTCCCCTCCCATTGATGCCAGATAAGGAAATCCTCTGCTACATATACATCTGGAGCCATGGGTCCCTCCACATGTACTCTTTGGTTGCTGGTTTAGTCTCTGGGAGCTCTGGGCGGGGCATCTGGTTAGTTGATACTGTTGTTTTTGCTATGGAGTTGTAAATTCCTTCAGCTCCTTCAGCCCTTTCCCCTAACTCTTCCTTTGGGGTTCCTGTGCTCAGTCTAGTGGTTGGCGGAGAACATCCACATTTGTAATCATTCAGATTGTGAAGAAATTCAGTTGAGAAATAGTGTTTGTAGAGTACAGCAGGTAGACTGGAAGAAGAGCTAGATGTATGAAGCTGTGAGAATAGACAAAACTGACAATACCTTTCAGAACAACTGCTTCTCTTGTCATTGTAGCACTCTCAGTCTTTACTATATCCTCAAAAGGCCTGAGTCAGTACCTTAACTCTCTATATTTTATTTTCCCATCAATATTTATTTAGCAATACAATTGTTCATTATTCTAAAGAAAACAAAGTCTATATATTGTCAGTTGTATTTTAAGGAAATATGACCATTTTTCCCAAATAGTTTCAAAATTATTTTAGGCTCCATATATAATTCTTTAATTAAAGACAGCTAGTACCATAGAGTATTTCAACTCTGACTCTAGTTTAAGCTTGTTTTTCTCACCAGCTTGGTGATTTGCAAATAACAGAAAGAGAACTAGAGATTTCTCCTCTCATGTTTTCCTTTTTCTTTCCCCATTTTACAGAGCTTTTCAGTCCTCCTGAAACAGGGTGGAAAGACTGGACAAGGAGTCATCAAAGAAGCTTTAGGATTCCAAATTACTGAGATTCTCTGAGTTTTCACTGCCTCTTTGATAAGTCTGTCATTTTTGTGGTTTCTCACTTGTATATTTTTCTGACTCTCTTCAGATGTATGATTACAAATTGGCTGTAGATCTTGTAAAATATGTAGTGTAAGGATCTCTAAGCAAAATGAAGTCACTTTGTTTCTTTGCCAATGAATATGGCTAACATTCTTTGTAGTGCTTCTCATTGAGAGACATGTCCCACTCTCTTATTATCAATATGTTTAATGTCTTTCGACACAGTAGGACGTGTTAAAAATTAAATGGTTTTAATTCTTCCACCAAGTTAGGAAACTCAAGATAAAAAAGAATTCTCAAAGACTCTGACTTGATTACCTCAACACTTCTAGTCACATTGATCAATGTTTCAGAAATACTAGTGAGGACATTAGCCTGCCGTCCAAGGACTAAGCATGCTGACGAAGACAGTTATAAATTAAACCATCTGGATGATGGTTTTCATAAACCAACTCATAAAGTGAGGTGATGGTAGGAAAACTTTTTTAGCTTTGAATTGGAGTCTTAACAGAGGGACAGAGCATTGCTATAACATGGCATTTAAATAATTCTTGTGTGTGCGTAAGACCTATTCATGAATCTTCTGTTGTACCCAAACTTTGGGAAGGCAGGTTCATTTATATCATATTTTAACATGGGTTTTTCCTTTCCTTTATCACTTTCCAGGCAAGTTAAAGCACCCATTTATTGTTTTCTAAGACAAAGGTAGATATGGATTTCCAGAACATGAGAGCTTCCAGGGAAAATTTTGATTGGATTTTAGGAGACTTTTCCTTCAGGTCTTCCACTTCTTTTAAAATAAATATTTTTTCACATTCTTTCTCATGTTAATAAAACATGCATTATTACATAAATGGCTATGTGTCAAATAATACATATTAACCTTATCCCCATCTAACTGCAAATGAATGAGACTCAAACTATGATTTGTATTTATTAGACTATGTAATTACTGGAGGATTACCCCTAATCTAAATATATAATGCTAGTCTGGCTACTGCAACTGCACCAACTGTGCTCCCCAAATATTTGCTGTTAGAAATTTCTGAGTTAATAATAATTGGTCACAAAATAGGCCTCAACAGATACAAGAAGATTGAAATAATCTCAACGCGTCCTTTCAGATCACCACTGACTAAAGCTGGTGTTCAAAATCAACAAAATGACAGAAGGGCAAGAAATAATCAAATTTAGGGTTAAACATCAAAGAAGTAAAAACAAAAAGAACTATATAAGCAATCAACAAGACCAGGAGCTGGTTCTTTGAGAAAATCAACAAGATAGATAAACTCGTAACCTGCCTAATCAGAGGGCAAGTGACAGTTTCCAAATCAACAAAATCAGAAATAAAAAGGGAGCCATAACATCAGAAAGTGAGGGAATTAGAAAAATCACCAGATCCTACTGCAAAAGCCTATACTCAGCAAAACTAGAAAATCTGGATGAAATGGACAATTTTCTAGACAGATGTCAGGTACCAACATTAAATCAGGATCAGATAAACCATTTAAACAGTCCTATAACTCCTAAAGAAATAGAAGCAGTTATTAAAATTCTCCTAACCTAAAAAAGCCCAAGACCAGATGGGTTTAGTGCAGTTTTCTTTCAGACCTTCAAAGAAAACCTTATACCAATACTCTTCAAACTATTACACAAAATAGAAACAGAGGGAACTCTACCCAATTTGTTCTATGAAGTCACAATTATGCTTATACCTAAACCACTCAAAGACCCAACAAAGAAAGAGAATGTCAGACCAATTTCACTGATGAATATCAATGCAAAAATAGTCAATAAAATTCTCGCAAACCAAATCCAAGAATATATCAAAACAACCATCCATTATTACCAAGTAGGCTTGATCTCAGGGATACAGGTTGCTTCAATGGATGGATATCCATCAATGTAATCCACTATGTAGACAAACTCAAAGGGGGAAAAAAAACACACGATCATCTCATTAGATGCTAAGAAAGTATTTGACAAAATTAAACACCTCTCATTGTAAAAGTCTTGGGAGCATCAGGAATTCCTACACATACCTAAACATAGTAACAGCAATATACAGCAAATGACTAGCCCACATCAATCTACATGGAGAGAAACTTGAAGCAATCTCACTAAAATTAGGGATTAGACAAAGCTGCCCACTCTCTCCCTACCTGTTCAATGTAATACTTGAGTCCTAGCTGGAGCAATCACACAACAAAGGAGGTCAAATAGATACAAATTGGAAAGGAGGATGTCAAATTATCACTATTTGCAGATGATAAGATAGTCTAAGTGACCCCAAAGACTCCATTGGAAAACTCTTAAAACTGACAACTTCAGCAGTGTGGCTGGACATAAAATTAACTCAAGCAAATCAGTAGCCTTCCTCTACTCAAAAGTTAAACAGTCTGAGAGAGAATTTAGAAACATGACAACCTTCACAATAGTTACAAATAATATAAAATGCCCTGGTGTGACTCTAACCAAGCAAGTGAAAGATCTGTATTACGAGAACTTCAATTCTCTAAAGAAAGAAATTGAAGATCTCAGAAGACAGAAAAATTCCACACGCCCATGGATTGGCAGGATTAATAATAGTAAAAGTGGCCATCTTGTCAAAAGCAATCTACAGATTCATTGCAACCCCCTTCAAAATTCCAACTCAATTCTTCATAGAGTTAGAAAGAGCAATTTGAAAATTCATTTGGAATACCAAAAACCCAGGATAGCAATAACTCTTCTCAACAATAAAAGAACTTCTGGGTACATCACAATTTTACCTTAAGCTGTATTATAGAGCAATTGTGGTAAAAACTGTATTGTATTGTTACAGAGACAGGTAGGTAGATCACTGGTATAGAATTAAAGACCCAGAAAAGAACTCACACACTTATACTCACTTATCTTTGACAAAGGAGCTAAAATCAGCCTGTGGAAAATAAGATAGCATTTTCAACAAATGATGCTGGTTCAATCGTAGGTTAGCATGTAAAAGAATGCAAATCAATCCATTCTTATCACTTTGTACAAATCACGTCCAAGTGGATCAAGGACCTCTGCATAAAACCAAATAAACTGAAATTAATAGAAGAGTAAATGGGGAAGAACTTCTAATACATGGGCCGAGGGAAAATTTCCTGAACAGAATACCAATGGTTTATACTCTAAGATAAACAATAGATAATTGAGAACTCCTCACATTGCAAATCTTCTGTAAGGCAAAGGACAGTGTCAATAGGTCAAAATGGCAACCAACAGATTGGGAAAAGATTTTTATCAATCATACATCCAATAAAGGGCTAATATCCAATATATTCAAAGAACTCAAGGAGTTAAACTCCAGAGAATCAAATAACCGCAGTAAAAAATGCCATAAAGAGCTAAACAATGAATTCTCAACTGAGGAATATTGAATAGCCTTGAAGCACCTAAAGAAATATACAACAACCTTAGTCATCAGGGTATGAAAATCAAAACAACCCTGAGATTTCACCTCTCACTGGTTATAATGGCTAAGATCAAAATCTCAGGTAACAGCAGATGCTGGCAAGGATGTAGCAAAAGAGTAACACTCCTTCACTGTTGGTGGGATTGCAAGCTTGTATTATCCCTCTGGAAATCAGTCTGGTTTTTAACCAGAATATTAGACACAGTGCTACTTGAGGATCCTGCTATAACACTCCTGGGCATATACCCAAAAGCTGCTCCTACATATAAGAAAGACATGTGCTCTACTATGATCATAGCAGCTTTATTTATAATAGTCAGAAGCTGGAAAGATTCAGTTTTTTTTCAATAGAGGAATGGATACAGAAAAAATGGATATTAGCCCCAAAGCCTCGAATACCCAAGATACAATTCAGAAACCACATGAAGCTCAAGAAAAAGACCAAACTGTGCGTATTCCAGAACTTCTTAGAAAGGGGAACACAATACTCACAGGAGGAAATATGGGAACAAAGTGTGGAGTAGAGACTGAAGGGAAGTCCATCCAGAGACTGCCCCACCTGGAGATCCACCCCATATGCAGCCAGTCACCAAACCCTGTCACTATTTCTGATTCCAAGAAGTGCTTGTTGACAGGATCTTGATATAGCTGTCTCCTAAGAGGTTTGTCCCGAGCCTGGCAAATACAGAGTCAGATGCTCACGGCCAACCATAGGATTGAGGATGGGCTCCACAGTAAAGGAGTTAGAGAAAGCACTGGAGGAGCTTAAGGGGTTTGTATCCCCATAGGAAGAACCATAATATCCACCAACCAGACCCTCCAGAGCTTCCAGGGTCTAAACCACTAACCAAAGAGTACACATAGAGTGGCCTATGGCTCTCGCTGCATATGAGCAGAGGATGGCCTTGTTGGGCATCAATGGGAAGAGAGGCCCTTGGTCCTGTGAAGGCTTGATGCTCCAGTGTAGGGGAATGCCAGGGTGGGGATGCAGGAGGGAGTTGGTGGGTGGATGGATACAGAAGCACCCTCATAGAAGCCAGAGGAGGGAAGAGGAGATAGGGATTTTATGTAGGGGAACCAGGAAAGGAGATAATATTGAACTGTATATAAAGAAAATATCCCACAGAAGTAGAGAAAAACAAAGCTGGTTTACATGAGGATCTACTCACATTGTTGCAACTAGTACCTTGGGTATAGGATTTTGCATTTGAATAAAAGAAGGACCAGACAAATTCTCAGCATTTCTTCTTTTGTCTAAATAAAAAGGTTCTTTCTCATATATTAATAAACAACACATACTAGGAACAATAATAAAACAATTATTAAAAAGTATTAGGTAAGTGTCACATTCAAAAATGTTATTTTTATTCAGCAGTCTTTGGATAAGATACTTATTTATCTAACCTATCTTGTTGAGTTCAGTGTTCCATGTCCAAATCATTTCTATCATAATTTGGTATTACTAACCTAAAATATTTTCTTAGACCTAAGAACAGCTTCTTAAATCCTAAACAACTTAAGCTTAAATGTGAGACTATACCTAGTCATCAATCCCATCAGAGATGTGAGAAGGACTAAATATTACATGAATATGCAGGAAATACAGGCAAGTGCTTCCAAGGTTAAGAATGATGGGGAAATGACTGCTTGAACGGCTCCCCAGGATTGTTTCTACAATGTTGGAGCATCTGTCTTCAGCCTCTGACCCAGCACATCTGATACAACTTTTGTGAAGGAGGGATTATGAAACAATTGTAAATTATATGCTGTAGTAATTATATACACAATGTACAGTCTATTTGTATTTGTCAACTTAGGAAAAAGTATCCTATTACTTTATCTTGGTGAATTTAGAGTTCTGTATTTAAACCACTCCTCATTATTATTTTAAGCATTTACAGCCTCAAATGCTTGGCTGTAGTGCTTTTAAACTTAGTATAAGTCTAAATGCTCTGTCTCTTTTTATTTGGGAACTATATGGCCTAAATGGGATAGAAATCACTAATACATATTGATAGGCATCTATCTGCAAACCCAGAGAATAATAATAACCATTCAGCTTTGAGGTACTGGTTTCCTGTTTTCAAATATATATATTTGACATCAAAGTTTAACATCAAGCTAGTTATAACTTGTACTGAAGAAATCTCAACAATATAATATTGCAAAAGATGTTATCTATTGTATATTATGTTTTGAAAATTAAAACAAAGGAATTACTAAATACACATTTTCTTAAACATTTCAGTAAACAGGCTATGCAGTTTTACAAACGTTCTTTGTTTTTAAAGTACTTGCATTTAGATAGAGTGTCTCATCTTGATATCTTATATGTCATCTTTTATTAAAACATCAATTTGGATAACTGTTACATAAAATGATCACTTTTTGGGTTATGAGAGCTATACTTGTGTTTATTATAGAAGAGCTCTAGTGTATTTGTAAGAATGTAAATTGACCATGTGTTTTTTTTCTTTGTTTGTCTATATAGTGGATTATGTTGATGGATTTCCATATATTGAACCATGCCTACATCCCTTGGGATGAAGCCTACTTGATCATGATGGATGATAATGATAGTTTTAATGTGTTCTTGGATTCTATGTGTGAGAATTTTATTGAGAATTTTTGCATTGATATTCATAAGGGAAATTGACTTGAGATTCTCTTTGTGGGGTCTTGGTGTAGTTTAGGTATAAGCTTTCTCAGCATCTAATGAGATGTAATTGTGGCTTCATAAAATGAATGGGTAATGTTCCCTCTGTTTGTATTTTGTGTAATAGTTTGAAGATTATTTGTATTAGGTCTTTGAAGGTCTGATAGAAAACAAAACCAATTTGGTCCTGGGCTCTTTTTGGTTGGAAGACTTTTAATAACCGCTTCTATTTCTTTAGGGGTTATGGGACTGTTTATTTATTTATTTATTTATTTTTTATTAACTTGAGTATTTCTTATATACATTTTAGTGTTATTCCTTTCCCGTATCCGGGCAAACATCCCTTCCCTTCTTGATGGGTGTTCCCTCCCCCATCCTCCCCCATTGCCGCCCCCCCCAACAATCTAGTTCACTGGGGTTCAGTCTTAGCAGGACCCAGGGCTTCCCTTCCACTGGTGCTCTTACTAGGATATTTATTGCTACCTATGAGGTCAGAGTCCAGGGTCAGTCCATGTACAGTCTTTAGGTAGTGGCTTAGTCCCTGGAAGCTCTGGTTGCTTGGCTCAACCCCTTGGGGTCTCGAGCCCCTTCAAGCTCTTCCAGTTCTTTCTCTGATTCCTTCAACGGGGGTCCTATTCTCAGTTCAGTGGTTTGCTGCTGGCATACGCCTCTGTGTTTGCTGTATTCTGGCTGTGTCTCTCGGGAGAGATCTACATCCGGCTCCTGTCGGTCTGCACTTCTTTGCTTCATCCATCTTGTCTAATTGGATGGCTGTATATGTATGGGCCACATGTGGGGCAGGCTCTGAATGGGTGTTCCTTCTGTGTCTGTTTTAATCTTTGCCTCTATTCCCTGCCAAGGGTATTCTTGTTCCCCTTCTAAAGAAGGAGTGAAGCATTCACATTTTGATCATCCATCTTGAGTTTCATTTGTTCTAGGCATCTAGGGTAATTCAAGCATTTGGGCTAATAGCCACTTATCAATGAGTGCATACCATGTGTGTTTTTCTGTGATTGGGTTACCTCACTCAGGATGATATTTTCCAGTTCCGACCATTTGCCTACGAATTTCATAAAGTCATTGTTTTTGATAGCTGAGTAATATTCCATTGTGTAGATGTACCACATTTTCTGTATCCATTTCTCTGTTGAAGGGCATCTGGGTTCTTTCCAGCTTCTGGCTATTATAAATAAGGCTGCGATGAACATAGTGGAGCATGTGTCTTTTTTATATGTTGGGGCATCTTTTGGGTATATGCCCAAGAGAGGTATAGCTGGATCCTCAGGCAGTTCAATGACCAATTTTCTGAAACCTCCAGAATGATTTCCAGAATGGTTGTACCAGTCTGCAATCCCACCAACAATGGAGGAGTGTTCCTCTTTCTCCGAATCCTCGCCAGCATCTGCTGTTATCTGAGTTTTTGATCTTAGCCATTCTCATTGGTGAGAGGTGAAATCTCAGGGTTGTTTTGATTTGCATTTCCCTTATGACTAAAGATGTTGAACATTTCTTTAGGTGTTTCTCAGCCATTCGACATTCCTCAGCTGTGAATTCTTTGTTTAGCTCTGAACCCCATTTTTAATAGGGTTATTTGTCTCCCTGCTGTCTAACTTCTTGAGTTCTTTGTATATTTTGGATATAAGGCCTCTATCTGTTGTAGGATTGGTAAAGATCTTTTCCCAATCTGTTGGTTGCCGTTTTGTCCTAACCACAGTGTCCTTTGCCTTACAGGAGCTTTGTAGTTTTATGAGATCCCATTTGTCAATTCTTGATCTTAGAGCATAAGCCATTGGTGTTTTGTTCAGGAAATTTTTCCCAGTGCCCATGTGTTCCAGATGCTTCCCTAGTTTTTCTTCTATTAGTTTGAGTGTATCTGGTTTGATGTGGAGGTCCTTGATCCACTTGGACTTAAGCTTTGCACAGGGTGATAAGCATGGATCGATCTGCATTCTTCTACATGTTGACCTCCAGTTGAACCAGCACCATTTGCTGAAAATGCTATCTTTTTTCCATTGGATGGTTTTGGCTCCTTTGTCAAAAATCAAGTGCCCATATGTGTGGGTTCATTTCTGGGTCTTCAATTCTGTTCCATTTGTCTATCTGTCTGTCTCTGTACCAATACCATGCAGTTTTTATCACTATTGCTCTGTAATACTGCTTGAGTTCAGGGATAGTGATTCCCCCTGAAGTCCTTTTATTGTTGAGGATAGTTTTAGCTATCCTGGGTTTTTTGTTATTCCAGATGAATTTGCAAATTGTTCTGTCTAACTCTTTGAAGAATTGGATTGGTATTTTGATGGGGATTGCATTGAATCTGTAGATCGCTTTTGGTAAAATGGCCATTTTTACTATATTAATCCTGCCAATCCATGAGCATGGGAGATCTTTCCATCTTCTGAGGTCTTCTTCAATTTCTTTCTTCAGTGTCTTGAAGTTCTTATTATACAGATCTTTCCCTTGCTTGGTTAAAGTCACACCGAGGTACTTTATATTATTTGGGTTTATTATGAAGGGTGTCGTTTCCCTAATTTCTTTCTCGGCTTGTTTCTCTTTTGTATAGAGGAAGGCTACTGATTTATTTGAGTTAATTTTATACCCAGCCACTTTGCTGAAGTTGTTTATCAGCTTTAGTAGATCTCTGGTGGAACTTTTGGGATCACTTAAATATAATATCATATCATCTGCAAATAGTGATATTTTTACTTCTTCTTTACCAATCTGAATCCCCTTGATTTCCTTTTGTTGTCTGATTGCTCTGGCTAGAACTTCAAGAACTATATTGAATAAGTAGGGAGAGAGTGGGCAGCCTTCTCTAGTCCCTGATTTTAGTGGGATTGCTTCAAGTTTCTCTCCATTTAGTTTAATGTTAGCCACTGGTTTGCTGTATATGGCTTTTACTATGTTTAGGTATGGGCCTTGGATTCCTATTCTTTCCAGGACTTTTATCCTGAAGGGGTGTTGAATTTTGTCAAATGCTTTCTCAGCATCTAATGAAATGATCATGTGGTTTTGTTCTTTCAGTTTGTTTATATAATGGATCATGTTGATGGTTTTCCGTATATTAAACCATCCCTGCATGCCTGGGATGAAGCCTACTTGATCATGGTGGATGATTGTTTTGATGTGCTCTTGGATTCGGTTTGCCAGAATTTTGTTGAGTATTTTTGCGTCGATATTCATAAGGGAAATTGGTCTGAAGTTCTCTTTCTTTGTTGGGTCTTTGTGTCGTTTAGGTATAAGAGTAATTGTGGCTTCATAGAAGGAATTCGGTAGTGCTCCATCTGTTTCAATTTTGTGGAATAGTTTGGATAATATTGGTATGAGGTCTTCTATGAAGGTCTGATAGAATTCTGCACTAAACCCGTCTGGACCTGGGCTCTTTTTGGTTGGGAGACCTTTAATGACTGCTTCTATTTCTTTAGGAGTTATGAGGTTGTTTAAGTGGTTTATCTGTTCCTGATTTAGCTTCAGTACCTGGTATCTGTCTAGGAAATTGTCCATTTCCTGCAGATTTTCAAGTTTTGTTGAATATAGGCTTTTATAGTAAGATATGGTGATTTTTTGAATTTCCTCTGAATCTGTAGTTATGTCTCCCTTTCCATTTCTGATTTTGTTAATTTGGACACACTCTCTGTGTCCTCTTGTTAGTCTGGCTAAGGGTTTATCTATCTTGTTGATTTTCTCAAAGAACCAACTTTTGGTTCTGTTGATTCTTTCTATGGTCCTTTTTGTTTCTACTTGGTTGATTTCGGCTCTGAGTTTGATTATTTCCTGCCTTCTACTCCTCCTGGGTGTATTTGCTTATTTTTGTTCTAGAGCTTTTAGGTGTGCTGTCAAGCTGCTGACATATGCTCTTTCCTGTTTCTTTCTGCAGGCACTCAGTGCTAACAGTTTTCCTCTTAGCAAAGCTTTCATTGTGTCTCATAAGTTTGGATATGTTGTACCTTTATTTTCATTAAATTCTAAAAAGTCTTTAATTTCTTTCTTTATTTCTTCCTTGACCAGGTTATCATTGAGTAGAGCATTGTTCAATTTCCACGTATATGTGGGCATTCTTCCCTTATTATTATTGAAGACCAGCTTTAGGCCGTGGTGGTCTGATAGCACGCATGGGATTATTTCTATCTTTCTGTACCTGTTGAGGCCCGTTTTTGACCAATTATATGGTCAATTTTGGAGAAAAGTACCATGAGGAGCTGAGAAGAAGGTATATCCTTTTGCTTTAGGATAGAATGTTCTATAAATATCTGTTAAGTCCATTTGGCTCATGACTTCTCTTAGTCTGTCTACGTCTCTGTTTAATTTCTGTTTCCATGATCTGTCCATTGATGAGAGTAAAAGTGAAGTCTCCTACTATTATTGTGTGAGGTGCAATGTGTGTTTTGAGCTTTAGTAACGTTTCTTTTACGTATGTAGGTGCCCTTGTATTTGGGGCATAGGTATTTAGGATTGAGAGTTCATCTTAGTGGCTTTTTCCTTTGATGAATATGAAGTGTCCTTCCTTATATTTTTTGATGACTTTTAGTTGAAAATTGATTTTATTTGATATTAGAATGGCTACTCCAGCTTGCTTCTTCTGACCATTTGCTTGGAAAGTTGTTTTCCAGCCTTTCACTCAGAAGTAGTATCTGTCTTTGCCTCTGAGTTGTGTTTTCTGTAGGCAGCAGAATGCAGGGTCCTCGTTGCATATCCAGTTTTTTTTTTAATTTTTTATTATTATTAATTTGAGTATTTCTTATATACATTTCGAGTGTTATTCCCTTTCCCGGTTTCCGGGCAAACATCCCCCTCCCCCCTCCCCTTCCTTATGGGTGTTCCCCTCCCAACACTCTCCCCATTGCTGCCCTCTCCCCAACAGTCTAGTTCACTGGGGGTTCAGTCTTAGCAGGACCCAGGGCTTCCCCTTCCACTGGTGCTCTTACTAGGATATTCATTGCTACCTACGAGGTCAGAGTCCAGGGTCAGTCCATGTATAGTCTTTGGGTAGTGGCTTAGTCCCTGGAAGCTCTGGTTGGTTGGCATTGCTGTACATATGGGGTCTCGAGCCCCTTCAAGCTCTTCCAGTTCTTTCTCTGATTCCTTCAACAGGGGTCCTCTTCTCAGTTCAGTGGTTTCCTGCTGGCATACGCCTCTGTATTTGCTGTATTCTGGCTGTGTCTCTCAGGAGCGATCTGCATTCACAGTTTGATCATCCGTCTTGAGTTTCATTTGTTCTAGGCATCTAGGGTAATTCAAGCATTTGGGCTAATAGCCACTTATCAATGAGTACATACCATGTATGTCTTTCTGTGGTTGGGTTAGCTCACTCAGGATGATATCTTCCAGTTCCAACCATTTGCCTACGAATTTCATAAAGTCATTGCTTTTGATAGCTGAGTAATATTCCATTGTGTAGATGTACCACATTTTCTGTATCCATTCCTATGTTGAAGGGCATCTGGGTTCTTTCCAGCTTCTGGCTATTATAAATAAGGCTGTGATGAACATAGTGGAGCATGTGTCTTTTTTATATGTTGGGGAATCTTTTGGGTATATGCCCAGGAGAGGTATAGCTGGATCCTCAGGCAGTTCAATGTCCAATTTTCTGAGGAACCTCCAGACTGATTTCCAGAATGGTTGTAGCAGTCTGCAACCCCACCAACACTGGAGGAGTGTTCCCCTTTCTCACATCCTCGCCAGCATTTGCTGTCACCTGAGTTTTTGATCTTAGCCATTCTCACTGGTGTGAGGTGAAATCTCAGGGTTGTTTTGATTTGCATTTTCCTTATGACTAAAGATGTTGAACATTTCTTTAGGTGTTTCTCAGCCATTCGGCATTCCTCAGCTGTGAATTCTTTGTTTAGCTCTGAACCCCATTTTTTAATAGGGTTATTTGTCTCCTGCTGTCTAACTTCTTGAGTTCTTTGTATATTTTGGATATAAGCCCTCTATCTGTTGTAGGATTGGTAAAGATCTTTTCCCAATCTGTTGGTTGCCGTTTTGTCCTAACCACAGTGTCCTTTGCCTTACAAGCTTTGTAGTTTTATGAGATCCCATTTTGTCGATTCTTGATCTTAGAGCATAAGCCATGGGTGTTTTTTGTTCAGGAAGCCCAAATTTTAATTCAACATCTTTAGTCATAAAGAAAATGTCAAACAACCAGACTACCTCGATAATATATTAAGATCGACAGGAGGACCTCGAAGGTGGACGTTGAACAAAGTGATCTGAGGTGTGTGAGAGTCAGAAGGGCTCAGGGGACTGCCCAGGACAGGTGGAGAGCCTGGGCTGGAGGAGCAGCTGTGAGAATGTTGGGAGAAGTGCCCATGAGAGGGGAGGAGATGTTTAACAGGAAGCAGGAGAAATGACACTCAGTGTGAAACTGGATGGCAGACTGCCTGAAACGCAGCTCAGAACCATTCAAAGTCAAAAAGGAAAATCGTGGACAGAGGTGCAGAAGGAAAACAGGAAGGCATGTGACAAAAGCTCACAAAAATACACCAGGAGAAGGCAGGAAATAATCAGGCTCAGGCAAAATCAACAAGTAAAACAAGGGACCACAGATCAACAGAACCCAAAGTTGGTTCTTTGAGAGCTTGAGATAGATGGCCTTGGCCGGATAACAAGAGGACACAGAAATGTGTCAAATGCTGAAATCAGAAATGGAAAGGAGACATAACTGCAGATTCAAGAGAAATTCGAAAATCACCATATCTTGCTATAAAGCCTATATTCGGCAAACGAAATCTTGAGGAAATGGACCTTTCTGGATGCGGTACTGAAGCTAAATGAGAACAGATGACCCTTAAGCAAGCTCCTTAACTCTAAAGAAAATAGAAGCAATCGATAAAGTCTCAAAAAACCCAGGTCAGACGATTTAATGCAGAATAATGAGACATCGAGGCTGGGAGTTCAGATGAAGGTGCAGAGTTCAGTGGCCTTCTCTGAGGAGAAACAACAGAAAAGAATCAGGAAGCGACATAAACCCAGAACTTCAGGAAGACTCAGAAAGGATTAATAGTAAAATGACCATTCAAAGTTGGACAGGGCTGAAGATGGAAAAGCAGGTGAAAGCTCTGAGCAAAGGTTGCTGATAGGATGTGAAGATGCTGCCAATCTGACAGATAAGAACTCAAAATGAACGGCAGGGAGACAAATGGGGTTCAAACAGATTCACGGCGAGAATGGCTGAAAGAAGTGAGAGTGATCAAGCAGTTCACAGCAGATGGCGTGGTGGGATGCAGAGTTTCAGGCTGGAAAGGATGCAGCTATCCAGGACAGATGCCAGATGGATGTGATGCTCACTCAACTAACAGAGGAACCTTGACGAGATAAGAAGACGGGTGAAACCAGACGCAGAAGAACGCCCGTTCAGGGGCACATGTGACATACTTGACCGTCCAGTGGAACGAGATGGATGAAACATGCGGGCGACAATGCCAGGATGTAGATGCTCGAAGGTACGGCAGAATACGTGAAGGCGCCAGCTGAATGGACCCCGTTGAAAAGCAGGAAGCCGGGACAGACTGTGCGTGGTTTGAGCCTGGACGTGAAACCAGTGGAAGGGAAGCTGGGTCTGGGCAGTGAACTGCATGGGGAGATGGGGAGAACCCATCCAGAGATGTTTACTTGATAACGCCGAAAATGTAAATACTCAAGTTAATAAAGGTAAATAAACTAAACGATAAACGGTTACATGGCCTAAAGAAATAGGCGGTTATTAAGGTCTTCCAGCAAGAGCAGGACAAGATGATTTACCCATTTTCTATCCAGACATTCGAGACCTAATGCAAATAATCTTCAAACTATTACACAAAATGCAAACGGAAGACATTGCCCCATTCATTTATGAAGCCACAATTGCATCTCATTAATAACAAAAACTTTTATACGCAAGCAAGATTTACAAAGAGAATCTCAAGTCAATTTTCCTTATGAATATCAGTACAAAAAGTTCTCGGCAGATATAGAATCAGAACACATTAAAACTTCTGTCATCATCATGATGAGCTAATCGAGGATGTGAAAAAGCATCAGTTCCAATATGAAATCCATCAACATAATCCACTATATGAACCAGAGCAAAGAAAAAACACATGGTCAGTACATTCTGCAAATACACTGAAACAAAGTAACAGTTATCAAAAGAGTTTGTAAAACTGCATGTTTGAAAACATATTTGATGTTGAAATGGTGTGTGTTCTCTGGGTTGCAGACAGATACTTATGTGACTACATTTGAAAGAGACAGACATTTAAAGCACTGCAACCAGCATTTGAACTGAACAGGAGGCTGAGCAAAGGAAAAGAACACTGTTGAACAAAAATTCTTTATTCAGGTGATGTTCATTTTCCTCCTTTCAGACAGGTGAGATGGGTGTGGGTTCATCAGTGTGGGTGGGATTGCAGTTGGAGAGTGTGTTTAACATGAAAGTGTGAAAAGTATAAAAGAGTGGAAGGAAAAGAGCTAAAGGATCTGAAGGTGAAACAAAATGTTTGGACATCGAAGAACAGTCAGTGGAGTCTGAAAACTGATGAACTCTTGTCTTTCACTGTTCAGGACTGGCTGTCAGGGGAAAGGAGAACATGATCTCTGGTTCTCTTTCTGTTGTTGCAAATCTGGCGTGAACAGCAAACAGAGTGAAATTTTGAAACTGTTGGGAAGACTGTGAACAGTGGAAGGTGGAGCTCAGGCTGGAGAAGCAGTGTCGGTTTGTCTGGTGTGGACCAGGGAAGGGCTGGAAGGTCTTGGCCAAACTCCAGACACAAACCAGCGACAAATGGAGGTTATGAGATGAAATTTTCAGAGGAAATTTTGAGCAGTGGAAAGGGATGAAAAGGTAAAAGTGTTTGTCAGTGTTAAACATCGAATGGCTTAAAAACAATTTTCCAGTCAACAATCAAGAGTTGTTGTGCCTGAGACAGAGTTAGAGCAAAGTGAGTACCAGAAGATGTTTGAGGTGAGTGTATGAACTTTCAGTGACATGCATTCAGAATGTGTGTCAGGTGTGTGTGTGTGGATGTGTGATTTTACAGAATTAATAAAGAAATTATTCATCATTCATTCTTAATGTGAAGAAGAACGCAAAGAACAAATATTACACAGAAAATGTTCAGTGAGGATCAAAATGAACAGCAACAACAATAAACATTTAGTAAGTGTGTATTAACATTTTGTTTCAAAGCTGTAAAATGGGGGTGAGTGCATTACACAAACATATCAGTCAAACATCGTCCAAATGGTCACAACAGCGGATGGCAGATATTTCACAGGTCATGTTGAAACACCAAAGAGCAAAAGACAAATTCAACAGCAAAAGTATTATGAAATTCTATTTTAATAGATGCTGAGATCCTGACTGAAAGTTATTGATGAGTGTCTTCATGATTTAAAGAGCTTTATGACATAACCGACACATAGTGTTGTTGAGATGGTATGACAGGAGCTATCGTGAAAGTACAGACATGTTTATTTCAAAGTTTATGTTCTCTAACTAATTGGGATTGCTGCGTGAGACTGAAATGCTGTCGTCGTGCATGATTTATTTAATTTTCATTGTGAACATGAAGCCAGAATTTTCATTTTGAACTTTTGGAGGAACCAGATCAGAGGATCTGATGAGCTGAAGCATGGGAAGGTGGCTGGAAGGTTCAGGGTCAGTGAAAGTGAAGTGTGAGAGTCAATGTGTGTTGGAAGTGCATGGCAGGACAAAGATTGTGAAACAGGAAGGAGATGGAGGAGTCTCTGGTAAACAAATATCACAGACGTGAAGCAAAAGTGAAACTTGTGAAATTGACAGAACAAATGATGAAAGCGTGAATAAAATACAGTATGTAAATATAAAATAAATAAATATTGTTGAAAACCATGAATACATTCATATGAGAGTTCAGGCTGAAAAAGTGTGGTCAGAAGCCACATCCGCAATCTGACAGCTACTCTGGGACAGTCGCCAGCTGCCAGCAAATATCACCAGATCCTGCTGGGACAGACTGCTAAGTGAACTGGCTCACAGAAAGGATTGATACCGTCTGAGGCATCCGGGAGATCTGTTGCTGACAGAGCCTGAGACCTCCCAGGAGTTCCTGCAGAGTGGACAGGCTGTGCAGACTGCCTGAGAGTGGGCAGGACTGCAGTTGACGTGAGACCCGCGGACCAGATGGTGTGGGCGTCTGGACCTGAAAACAGAATGACTGATCAAAGTTGTGGGACATGAGAACAGGGAGCAGACAATCAGGCCTAGGAAGGTGATGTGGAAATCAACAGGATGGAGAGATCTCAGGTGTGAGATGCTGTGGGAGAGTTGGTGCAGAAGAGTCAGAGCATGAAACGTGAGAAGTTCAGGACACAATGGAAGACCAGAATCTGGGGAATAATTTGAGTTGAGGCAGCAAGTGCCTCAAAGACCTGTGTGGCCATGGAGGACTGAAAGAAATCGTGGCTCGATCGAGGCACAAAGCCTCAGAACAAAGGGCGTAAGCTGCTGAGAAAGACCCGGCTCTGAGGTGAACCTGTCAGAGACCAGGTTCTCAACGAAACTATGAAGAACCTGAAACTGCAAGATCTGGAAGAGCAAAGCAGGGATGGACAGGACTCGGCCAGGTGGGCTGTGATACTGTGA